>NC_044501.1:27820489-27862989 GCF_902362185.1 Chanos chanos | reverse complement strand
CCAAAAACCTTATATCATTTAGGTTTGTCAGAGGAAGTCCTTCAGAAATAGCCTTTTCTGACCAATCACAGTTGAGTGGGCATGATGTCGCTACAACAGATCGCACCACACGTCAACAGTTCATGACAGGAAACTGACAGCCTGACATAAGTAACAGGAAACATGCGCGCACTCGTGTGTATGTGTGTGTGTGTATGTGTGTGTGTGTGTGTGTGTGTGTGTGTGCGCACGTGTGTATGTTGGTGCCCAGTTGCAGTCTCTTGGGAGACTATGTTTAAAAAAATGCCTCATCGTTTTTCACACACGCACACACACACACACGTACACACACACACACACACACACACACACACACCATTTTTCCATACTGCAGAGCTTTCATAACATCCTGAAGCTTATGGCTCTAATTCAGTGCTGCAGCTGGCTGGTTGCTGAGATGCGCTAAGACATTATTGGTCCTTAGTGTTGATTGAAAATCAGGAGGCGGGCTCTGACTCCCCCCATCTCTCTACCTCACATAACAATCATGGTGCTTTCATCTTGTTATCCATCCACAGATAGAGGGACTTAAAACAAAAGAAAGGGATTATTTATCAGTAAAACAAAATGCTAACATCTTCTATGAGTCACATTTTGACATTAGCGAGAGAAAATCGTTGCTAATCACATTGAACAGAAAACCGACCATTTGAAATCTGTACCTCTATCAAATCAGCTCCCAGGTTTCCCTACACTGTACACCTGTCTTAAACAGATCTGATAAAGGAAGATAATTAATTTTATTACAATTCATTACATCCATCTATCCATCCTTATTGGCACTGATAACGTTTGTTTAACAGAATTAGGCACTTGTAAGTCTGTTGGGTGTCGAACAATGGAGAAATAAAAGTGTTTTCTGAGAAGGTGAAGGAGTGACCTCTGTCTTAGAAGAAGAATGAAAGGTTGCTCACGGTTACTGTGCAGTTTTTCAAACAGGAAAGACACTCACCTTTTACTGGCCTGACACAACCGCAGAGCCTGCCTCACAGCTTCCTGTCAAAGCAGGAAATGGTGAAAGACTCGCAAAGCTAGAGAGATAAAATGAGAGAGAGACAGAGAAACTCCTTCCAAAAACAGAACGACTGCTCAAAATACAGAGACAGGAAAGAGAGAGAGATAGAATAAAGGTTTGTTTGTTTTTTGAGGTTAGTAATTACATAAATGCGAAGACTCCTACGTAAAGACTGAACTAACAGACATTTTGTTTAGAAATTGAGTGTGTCAAAACTCAAACTGTCCTGAGCTGCCTCGTTTTAACAGGCCTCAGGGAAGGAGTCAAACCCATCCACCTTTTTTTCCACGATCAAGCAAAGGAGGTTTGGGCGAGCGCCAACATATCCTGCTTCCTGTTTCTCTCTGGGAAGCATAGAGTAATGTGACCTTTGACCTTGCCCTGAATAGGGTCTGAAGCCAAATTAAATAGTTTAGAACTGTCTGATTCCATGTTACAACTCAGCAGGAGAGATTATATGATAGTGACACACCAAAGAGATTTAGGTATTATGACGTTGACTGTGAATCGCATTCCATCAGTTTCAATTCGCAAAGTCTGCAGAAATAATCTGTAGTGATAAACTGGGCAACAGAAACAAGAAAAAACATCTTTGAAATAAAAAAAAAGGTTAAAATGTACAAATGCATCTAGATGTTTTATTACATATATACATTTAGGCGTTCATTAGTTTAGATAACAGCATTAGACAGAATATAGAGCCAACTATGTGAGACATCCCTGGGTGTTTCGATATACAGTGCCAGTTTCCATATCCAGAGTGTGTCCAAGTCACCAGAGGCAAAGCAGACATTGCTCTTTGTGTCTGTTATGTTAGAGCAAGGACACTTCAGTAAAATATTTGGACAAGAGCCCAAATAGTTTTGACTCCACCAGGCCCGGTTTCATCTCTCTTTCCCTTGTTCTCTTTCCCTCTCTCTCCTTCTTTATCTCTTCTGTCTTTCTCTCTCTCTCCCTGTCTTTGTCTCTGTGTTCCACCCCCCCCCCCCCATCTCTCTCTCTCTCTCTCTCTCTCTCTCCCTGTCTTTCTGTCTCTGTGTCCCCCCCTCTCCCGTATCTCTCTCTCTCTCCCTCTCCCTGTCGTTCTCATCCGGGGTTTTAATTTAATCACTGTGAACAGTTAATTCAGTGATTGAAGTTGGCTGTCACTGGCAGGATTGATTAAATCAAACATTGGCACAGGTTTTATGGACTCTATTCCACTGTTTATGTGCCTTGACGTAGACTTCAGTTTCATAAACAAAGTGTGCCGCGCGAGATGTTCCACTTGTACGACTTTGTCCTTGTTTTAACACTTTCTTTGTCTCGTCCTTTCCGTCTTCCTTTCTTTAGCACACTCAGCTGGTCCTGAACTCAGCCAGAGAGAAGCGGGACATGGAACAGAGACATGCAGCTATAAAGAAAAAGGTCTGTTCACACACATACACACACACACACGCACACATATATACATAAAGCCCAGACACACTTGTATTTCATGTCTACTGGCTTTGGATGAATGAATGAGAATTTCACACAGAGAGGCTAATTTACACATATCAACTTGCTACATCCCACTCGTTCTGTTAAACTTGTAACAACGTTGCAGACAAGCCATATTGCAAAAGCTTATCGACGTGGGCAACACCTGGGGGGTGGGGCTTGTAGTCCTGTCGTTTATGGGTTTTTCGGGGATGCAGTTGTACTTCTGATGTTGTCCCTTGTTGATGTCAGTCACATGGTAATGTGTTTGCGATGACATCATCAGGATGTGACGTATGACGACTCCATCATGGACTTCAACGCTGATGCGTCCAGTGGCATCGCCATGGAAGGATATCTCTATAAGAGAGCGAGTAATGCTTTCAAAACCTGGAGCAGGTACCACTGATACTTCTCTCTCTCTCTCTCTCTCTTTGTTTTCATCACCACATATCCTTCTCTCTCTCTGTCTGTTCTTCAATACATATCCCTCTCTCTGTCTGTCTATCCATCACTACATATCCTTCTCTCTGTCTGTCTGTCCATCACTACATATACTTCTCTCTCTCTCTGTCTGTCCATCACTACATATCCCTCTCTCTCTGTCTGTCTGTCCATCACTACATATACTTCTCTCTCTCTGTCTGTCCATCACTACATATCCTTCTCTCTTTCTGTCTGTCCATCACTACATATCCCTCTCTCTCTGTCTGTCCATCACTACACATACTTCTCTCTCTCTGTCTGTCCATCACTACATATCGTTCTCTCTTTCTGTCTGTCCACCACTACATATACTTCTCTCTCTCTGTTTGTCCATCACTACATATCCTCTCTCTCTCTGTCTGTCCATCACTACATATCCCTCTCTTTCTGTCTGTCCATCACTACATATACTTCTCTCTCTCTGTCTGTCCATCACTACATATCCTTCTCTCTGTCTGTCTGTCCATCACTACATATACTTCTCTCTGTCTGTCCATCACTACATATACTTCTCTTTGTGCATCCATGTGTCATCCATCCGTTCAACCATCCATGCCTCTAATCATTATTTTCTCTCCAAACCCCCATTACCTGCCCCGCTTGTATTATCCATCCACCCACCCATCCATCCATCCATCCATCCATTTAGTCAGTATTTTTTCTCCTTCCCCATCCCCCTTGTGTCTCCCTCTCTTTGTCTCTCTTTGTCTGTCTGTCTCTCGCTGTTTCATTCTCTCTGTTCGTCCATTTTTAGAGGGAGTCTCGTTTTTACCTTGGGCATTGTGGTGAATTCTAATGTCTGGATTGAGTGCATTATTAATTGCCTCGGCCAATATTTGTGTGTGTGTGTGTGTGTGTGTGTATTGCAGACGCTGGTTCTCCATTCAGAAAAATCAGCTGGTCTACCAGAAGAAATTTAAAGTGAGTATCAAAAAAACCTTCACATTTAACACATGTTAAATTTACACACACACACACACACACACACACACACACACACACACACACTCACTCCTCTCTTATCTCTCAGGAGCAGCCCACAGTGGTAGTGGAAGACCTGCGTCTGTGTACGGTGAAACCCTGCTCTGAACAAGACAGACGCTTCTGCTTTGAGGTGGTCTCCCCCTCCAAGTGAGTCTGTATATGTCTATAGCCTTCTGCGTGGCCTCCATCTGTCTCACTGCCACGATTGCTTCATCTTTTCACCTTGAACCTGTCTGTGTGTATTGTGATTCAGCCTGTATACATTTCTGTTTTTCTAATGAGAAAAACGATTGATTTATATGTGTTCTGACTCTCCCTCTGTGTGTGTGTGTGTGTGTGTGTGTAGGAGCTGTTTGCTTCAGGCAGACTCAGAGCAGCAGCAGCAGGGCTGGATTAGTGCAGTACAAAACAGCATCGCCTCAGCATTTCAGGACAGGAGAGAGGACACACTTAGCCCTGTGAGTCACATACACACACACACACACACACACTCACACACCCGCACAGGCCCATATATACATATATACAAACAAATGCAGACATAAATTACTGTTGTTAAGGGTCATGTTTACATTCATGTGTTTTCAGTGACGGTGTATGTGTGAGACCCGCACTTATGAGTGTGTACGATGACTGTGTATGTAACTGAATATAGGTTTAATACGCGTGTCTGTGTGTGTGTGTGTATCAGAGGGAGCGCTGTAGCTCTGTGTCGACAGGCAGTGGGGGTGTGTGTGGGGAGCAGGAGAATGCTGGTTGCCAGGCGCTGGGGGAGGTGCAGGGCATCCCGGGGAACGGGCACTGCTGTGACTGTGGGGAACCTGGGCCTGACTGGGCATCTATTAACCTGGGCATCACTCTGTGCATTACCTGCTCTGGCATACACAGGTACACACACACGTAAATATATAAACATACACCCACATACACACACACACACACACACACACTCACACACATTTACACATACTCATACGTACACACACACACACACACGCACGCGCACACACACACATGCACACACTCATATCCAGGCTTAGTCATAATTTGTTTTGGTGTGTCTATGCAGGAGTCTGGGTGTCCATTTCTCTAAAGTGCGTTCTCTCACTCTGGATTCCTGGGAACCAGAGCTTATCAAGGTAAGGAGACACGCCTCATCATAACACACATGCACACAAACACACACACACACACATACACATACAAACACACACAGACACACACACAAATTTATACACACACACACACACACACACACATACATATACACATACAGACACACACACATACACACACACACACACGTACAGACACACATACACACACACACACACACACACATATACACAAGCCCACGTATGTTTGTCTTGCATCTGAGGGGGGACTTCCCTTTTACTTCCTTTTTTCCATTTCACTGTAACTGAATATTAATATCCCATGTGGGTGTCAGGGAACTCTTCATATGCAGTCATATTTAAATACCCACAGAGACATTTGGCATTGACATAGCCATAAGAACATGGTACATGCACACACACACGCATACACCCAAATCCCTCTCTCTTTACCTGTGAGTTTGGAAATAACCTTTAAAAATATCTTTCCTGTCTCAGTCTCTTTCTCTCTCTCTCTCTCTCTCTCTCTCATGTCAAATTTTTAAAAATCCATGGTTTTACAGATGGATTCATCTTGTTTTTTGACCTTTTCACACATCATTTCACAAAACTCCGTCTCTCTCTCTCTCTCGCTCTCTCTCTCTCTCTCTCTCACTCTCTCTCTCACTCTCTCTCTCTGTGTCTCTCTCTGTGTAGCTGATGTGTGAGTTGGGAAATGCAGCCATCAACAGAATCTATGAGGCTCGGATTGATGAGATTACCATAAAGAAGCCCCACCCCTCCAGTCCAAGGTGAGGATCATTAGCCAGTCAGACGAGTTGCCTGTGCAACTAATGCTGCTTGTCATATAATGAGAAACTAAAGGGTGCTCAACCCAAGGCATACTGGATCAGTGCTCTGTCCCAGGTCTGTATCTGCCGAGTTTCTGGCACGGCTCAATACTGCCCCCTGCTGTCTATTAGCAGTTATTGCATGTTTGTCATCTCCACAACTTGGTTGCACTAGGTGTCCTGCTTACCAAAAAAAAAACATGTCTATTTAATTGAGATATTAGTCTGGACAGCATATATCTTAAAATGCTTAGGTTAATTGGATCAGAGAAGAAAGTTTCTGCCAAATTATAAATTAGGTCAGAGTTGAGAGATTATGCTGTTTATTGACCTCAATCTTAGTCTCATCTGAATACAATAAAGTTTAACAATAGAGTAGAACAAAATTTACCAGGTATTTCTATAGATCTTCAATTAAAAATATTATATTAGTATATATTATAGACATTATAATGCAACAGTACAATAACAAGGCACTGTACTGTACAATATAGAACTGTACTGTATACAGTGTAATATAATAATATCTAATATAGTATATAATAATTTAAGAGTGAAGCGGGTTTTTCCAGGCAAGTGGAAAAACCTTTTTATCATTTGGTTAACGTGTGAAACTGGGTTTTTACTGCATGATCGTCACATGGCACAGTTAACGTCACTGTTATATTTGTCTGAAGTCCCTCTACCACTAGCCACTTTTCTCTGTTCTATTTTTTCTTTACTTTCTCTTCCCATCCTCGTGTTTCACATGACACAAGAAGATTGTCGGGTAACAGATTTAGTAATAAGTTCTATAGAAATTTTGTGTGTGTGTGTGTGTGTGCACAAAGCACTCAAAAACACATAAGAACACAAACAGAATTTTTGCTTTATTTTATTATTCAAATCTGTATTTGACTAGACTATATTGTAGTAGTTTTTTGTCACCACATTTGAATTAAAGATTTTAGTGCTGATCTGAATAATATCAGTGATTCTAATAGACACAGCACAATGTGAATGAGTGGATGACAGATTATATGGTGTGAAAAGTAATGGTGGTAAATTGGCACTTTATAAATTCATAATGTAAATTATACTACATATAACGCTGCCGTCAGCCATCGCTCAAATATGACACAAACAACTGCTAGCAACATGCTAAGCAGAACTATGTCCGTTAATATTTTAGCATTGTGTCTGCTGCAGTCAGTTTTAATGACAGGTTCTCAGAGATCAAATACAATGCTGGAAAGTTTAGGAATAAACTTAACTATATTTGAGATATTAAACCCTAGCTTTAACACTCAGAGATTTGTGTCTGTTGATTTATGAGCATATTGTAGTTCTGTATTTTATAACAGGATTTGTGGTGTGCTTTAGAGATTACAGAGACCACAGCTGTGTGTGTGTGTGAGAGAGAGACAGAGAGAGAAATAAATCGGTTGAATTGTGCATTTCTTCTGTGACCTTTGCAGACAAGACAAGGAGTCATGGATTCGCTCTAAATATGTGGAGAAAAAATTCATCAATAAACTGCCAGAGACAGGCCGAGGCCCACCCCTCAGACGCTCTAGTGCCCGGCGTAACCGAGCAACCACGCAAGATAGACAGGGAGCTCGACCAGTCATCAAACCGAAACCAAACCGAGCCACCCTGCCTCGCCTCACAGGTACTGACTACAGACACACACACACACACACACACACACATGCAGAGTTTATATAATGCTGTATGGATAAATGTTGGCTGTGAGAGTGTTGTGTTGAATATCATGTGAATCTGTCTCGTCAGGACTGTCCCAAAGTGACCTGGTCAAGAACTATAGTAGCAGCTCTTATAAAGGTTGGACACACAGACACATGCACACGTGCACACACACGCACGCACGCACGCACACACACAAGCATGCACACACACACATACGCACGCACGCATACATACACAAGTTTGCTCTCTTTCTCTCGCTCTTTCTCTCTCTTTCTTTCTCTTTCACCCTCTCTCACACACACAAACAGAAAAACACTGATAGCATAGAAAATGAAGGAAAACCTCAATATACTTTCAGTATTACATACAGAGTGTTAAACATTCACTCACACACTTTGTAACATTTACACAGCTGCTATTCCACAACATGTATACACACACACACACACACACACACACAAGCACGCAAGCACACACCCCTTCAGTATGCACACACACTCGTGCCTGTCTTCATTGGTCTGTTGTTCTGGACAGATGAAGAGGAAGAGGACGATCTGAGTGGTCTTCATCCCGGGGCTCTGCTCTATCGCTCAGCTGCGCTGCAGCACTTTCCTGTCATGGCCGATGCCATTGCTCACGGAGCAGACGTCAACTGGGTCAACATAGCAGAGGAGAGCAAAACACCTCTAATACAGGCTGCTACAGTGGTGAGTGAGTGTGTGTGTGTGTGTGTGTGTGTGAGTGAATGAGTAAATGAGTGTATGTGTTTGTGTGTGTGTGTGTGTGTGTGTGTGAGTGAGTGAGTCAGTGAGTGAGTGAGTGAGTGAATTAGTGAATTAGTGAGTGAATGATCATGTGTGTGTGTTGTTAGGGAAGACACAGGGTGTAGAAACTTGTACTAACTTGTTTGCATCTTCCAGAACTCACTGGCAGCGTGTGAATTTCTGCTCCAGAATGGAGCTAATGTGAATCAGGCAGACATTAATGGGAGAGGACCTTTACATCACGCCACTATACTGGGCCATACAGGGTTTGAGACTCAGATACACTCACACACACACACACACACACACACACACACACAAATACCCAAAACACATACATGTACCCACAACACACACACACTCACACACACACACACACCCCCCCTAAAACAAACAAGCACACACTCAAACTTACTCACTCACACACACACACACACACACATATATACACATGCAAATGCACATGTACATACACACTCAGTTTTCAATCTGATGGTGTGTGTTGTGTGTGGCAGGCTGGTGTGTTTGTTCCTGAAGAGAGGAGCTGATTATAATGCCAAGGACAACAGTGACAAAGACCCAATCACTATTGCCGTGGATAGTGCCAACGCCGATATTGTCACGTTGTAAGTGTGTGTGTGTGTGTGTGTGTGTGTGTGTGTGTGTGTGTGTGTAGAGAGAGAGAGAGAGAGAGAGAGGCAGAGAGAGAGACCATGTGTGTGTGTGAGATAGTGCATGAGTAGAAATTGTTGTGGTAGAGTGTTGGTTTGGAGGACAACAGTGAAGAATTAAATGACAGGTTATAAAAGACATGTTTTGGCTGTAATAGTTGTTCTAATAGAATAGAACACATTGTTTTATGTTATCTGGTAGGTGTAATAAGGGTTAATGCACATGGAACAGGGGAGTGGCTAAAAAAACCCTTAAGCTTCAAAGACAAATACACAGAGCAGATATTAACAGAATATATCAAATATGTTATTATAGCTTTATGGCTCATCACTGTTTCATTCATTCCCTTTATTTTTCTCTCACAGACTCAGGATTGCCAAAATGAACAAAGAGATGCGGGAGATGGATGGCGGATTCGCCCAATCAGGTCACTCCGAGGGGCTGGGTTATGGTGGAGGGGGCGGGTCTGGGGTCGTAATTGGACAAACCAGAAAGGGCTTTCAAGCTCTCAAGAACCAGCTGACTGGATGGGTTCAGAATGTATAGAACAGGGAAGCCACAGAAAGAGCAGAACAGGTTGAGTTAACTAATAAGGGTGCTTGGAAGTATGCAGTCAAAATCTGGGATTATTTTAATTGGATAAAAAGACATTTTCAATATTTCATAAGCACTACAGAATACACTGAACCCTGGGTTCATTTTTAGGGAAACTGAAAACTTTTTTTTTTTCTTGGTTTCTATCTATGGGACAGATGGAGACGGTAGAGAGATGGTTAATGTTGTTCTTTTAAGCACTTTAAGTGAAAAAATGCACACACAAACACACACACACAGAAAATCTGCACTTTACCTAAAAGAAAAGAAAAAAAAACCTCTTAAAAAGGAGCCACTACAGAGATAGGAACACTTAAAACTGACAAGTGCATTTTTTTTTGTTCTTTGAACACTACGAGGACATGGATAAGATATTAAAAAACTTCAAGAATAATGATTATTTATGCAGTGAAATACCTGTGTTTTTATATATGATATATCATATATGCTGGTTTTTTTACTATGTTTGTGTATGTATGTAAAGGCATGCCGTATAATGGTGTTTTACCATATATGATCACCCAATGCTTTCAACTGGGCATCTATCTTACTTGACTAAGTCACTGTATGTAAGCTGTCAATCAAAAACGTTGTTACACACGTCAAATATCAATTTGTAGATGACTGTTACACTGCTAAAGAGGCAGGTTTGACATTTGTTTCACTCAGCGGCTGTGAGTCTAAAAACATTTTGTAAATCAAAGCTGGGGTCAGCTTTTAATATATGTTTTTTAAGTTGGTAAATCCATGAAATAGATTGTGAACTAAGACGCGTCCTTCACGAATGGTGGTTGGATTTTAATGTTTGTTTCTGAATTTAGTTTTAAAAGTCAAAAGTTTTCTTTACTGACTGCTGCACTGAAGCGTAACAGGACCCTGAGTTTGTACGGAATTGTTTACAGTTAGTATCAAACACGCATTCCTGTTGGTTCTGCTGCTCCAAAATTTATTCCAAAAAAAAAAAAAAGAAATCCTGACCCCTTGGAACCGTAGTCATTGTTCAGCATCACCAAACCAGATAAGATTTTAAGCGTTTGTTTTTGGGAAGTTGGGCCAGTTATGATTTATTTTCTTTCTCCTTTGTTATTCTGGTACAGAAGAAATTATCCTGAGATATTCTCTTAACCTGGGGAACCTGGGAACCTGAGAAAGACACCACGGTTGACTGGTTAATTTAGGGTCAAGACTTTCCTACTACTAACTGCGATCATTTAATCTGAATTAAGAACCCCAGAGTTGTGGCTGCATTACACTGCCAGCTACAGATCTGAGTTGTGAAACCGACGTGTTTCTAAGACTCATTATGGTTAGACAAAAGTTTCGAAAAGCTGATTTTACACCTGTTGTACGTGACTGAAAACCATGAGCACAGAAAAATTATGATTGGCTGTCGGGCTTTTGTGGTTCTACTGGAATGTTGTGTGGACTGTTCAAAAACGGTTTGTGCAGCATTTAGCTACTTCTAGGGGGAATGAAGCCGTAGGGCATAGGGCACAGGGCAACAACAACAACAAAACACTTCTTCATTTATGTGAGTTTTAAGGGTGATATTTTCTATTTCAGCATTTGCAAATACATGGTGATGTTTATTTGAGAGGTGAACAAATGTGTTGCATTATAAGTTAAATATATATTTACGGTTTAGTTCTAGCACTTCATAAAACTGTCGCCTGGTTTGTCCTGGCTAATAATAAAACTCGTACAAATCTAATTTTAATAGACAAATTCTGACTAATTCTCACTACATTTTTTAATGTAGGGTAAATGGATATTGGGAGGTGTCTGTCCTCAAAGATACACTAGATGGGAAGCTTAACCAACTGTTCCTTGAACATTCACACTTTATTAAAAAAAGAATGTAATTAACGAAGTTCAGGTATATGTATACAGAACTTCAGTCACACTCAGCATTCTTGATCTGATGTAATCCACTACATAATGCGATTAAAGTTGGGATGGACGGACTTTGGCCAGTGTTTAAACTGCTGCTACAGCTTATATTGGACATAAAGAGCCTTGTGTCTGTGCCTTTTAAGTAAGCAGAATATGTTTGCCTTGAGAAAGTCATGCCATGTGCAACAGTAGCATTAAATGCTAGCTTGACCTTCTGTCTGTGTGTCTGTCTGTGTGTTGCTAACTGTCTGCGTATGTGTGCGTGTGTCTGTGTACGGTATGCTGAGATGGACGGGTCTCCACTGTTTTCACGGTGTGTGTCGTCTTCGCTGCAAGCTACAGGTAAATTACTGCTGCCAATCAGCCTTCTGTTCTTCTATTGGCTCTTCCTCCTCACTCTAAACCGTGCTCACTTTACCTATGTTTTTCAAATCCAGCCTTTGAGGGCTACTGGGCAGAAAATCTTTAACCAATCACATTCTCTTCATTACTTAAGAGGGGAGGGTTAGCACAGGGCTACTTTTATAATGTGCTGTCCAGTGCATCCCCAGAACTGGATATGAAAAACATGCTAAAACATGCTCAGAGCAAGTAGTAAACCTCCTAACAGAAAAGCCCTATGGCTTTGTTTTGCTAAGAGAATGAAACCAGGGGGCTCTTCTATTAGGAGGTTTACTACTCTCTCTGAGTTAATTAACTCTGAATTTTCACTAAACCCACTTTCTGGAATACCCCTCTGGAGTTCTTGTTGAGGCAAAGTAGAGTTCTCTTATGGCCAAGAATGGAGATGGTGTGAATATATGAATATCTTTATCTTCTATCTTTACAGACTGTTTGATCTCAGTGTGATGGATTCTTACAGAGGGCAGCTTTAACGCCATGCTGATTGATGATGCTTTTCTGCCTAGCGATGAGCTACTGAAGGAACATTCAAAAATCATTTCAATGTTTTCATATTTTTCTTAACATTAATTATGGCATGCCAAAAGCAGTGACTGAACTTGGAGAGAGACTGTGGTAGCCTAAGGGTATATTGTATCATACAGGTTGTTTGTTTGTTTTGGGCGCGTGCCCGTGCGTGTTTGTGAGTTAGAGGTTTCAGTTGAGGACTCTGATCATGTGCCAACAGTAGTTAAAAACAAAGACCTATTGTGAAACATTAGGGTTAGCTTATTATCGTACATACATTTTGCAGCCTACCTCACAGACACATCCACTGTGAAAAATGTTCTGATGAATTTAAGTTCACATTCTGTGAATATGTGATTATTAGAAAAGGTAGAAAAATTAGGATTAGAGAATAAAAATCAACATGATTTTAGTGGGAAAAATAATAATAGGATACATAGTATGAATATATATTTCTTGTCAAATTGGAGTTTTGTTGTAACCATTACTGAGGTATATGTTTGGAGTAACTATAGCAGGTATTAATGAACTAATATACCTGATTATGGTTACTGACAGTGTAGGAGGTTTCACTACTCTCTGGGAAACTGTGTATGGGGGAGAAACTGTGCCATATATGCATAAGAGATCATTTAGGGGTTTATGCAGTGTATAGGAGGCAGTGAAATGACAGAGACAGTAAAAGACTAAATGGGTTACAAAAGAGGAGAACATGTCTTTGTATGTAAAAATTAAGTAAGGGTGTGTGTGTGTGTGTGTGTGTGTGTAAAATATGATTTCAGCTATCAGGGGTCTTGAAAGTGTCTTGATTCCAGACAGGGGCGGGGCCAGAGGAGGGGGGGGCTTCTGGGGCCATGGGCCACCCTGGAGGTTTGATTGGCCACCCTGGGTGCCACCCAAAAATCCTAGTCTATGATTGGCTATCAACCAGGTTGAAGGCAGGACTGCCATCTTTGAATGAATCAGTGCTCTACTTGGGCCACCCCAGTCCAAAAAGTCTAGATTGGCCTCCAGACTGGGCAGGGCAGTCACAAGCTCTCTGACTGTAGAGCAGGTGCATGGACAGAGACAGATGTTCACTGCTACAGCCTCTGCTGTTTAAAAACAACCACATACTGCTATCCCAGACTTAAATACACTTTCTGATTATGAAATAAAGTGGTTAGGGCATACATTGAATGATCCATGGAGTTCAGTGTAAAATACCAATTTTCTCCTGAATGTGAAACAGGTGAACTGTGGATCAGTTGGTTACTTTTCAGTGTTTCATGAAGTCAGTCCATTTATGAAATGCAAATTAATATCTATGTATTTGCTTGCGATTCCCTTGATTTCTCTTATTTTGCAGCTCTGTAGAATCTTTATGATCATTCTCTCTAAACTGAATCTGAATGATTTGCCAAAGATGCTGTTTAGAAACATGATGTTGTCAGAGATGTGAAAGAAACTTACACTTCTTTGTTTTTTCCTTGTCTCTTTTCTGCACAGGTGATGAAACGTATCATGATATATTTCGAGATTTCTCTCACATGGCCTCCAACAACCCAGAGAAGCTCAAACGTCGCAGCACAGACATTAAAATACCATGACCACCAGGAGGCGCTGCTACACTCTCTATGCAGCACACAAATATACACACATACACACGCTTTCTGTAACAGTCACATACACATTTATACAAACGTACATGTCTCCTGTTACACACACACACACACTCACACACAGAGTTTCTGTGACACACAGTCATACAAATATTCACGCTTATTAAAACATACATGCTTCTGTAACACACACACACACACACACACACACACACACATAAACACCACTGGAAGATCTAGCTTGTTGCTGACTTGTTGCTCAGCTGACTGTTGTGTAAGACTATGTTGAGGAGTTCCCGTTACATAGCCACAGTGACAAGACATTGAGTTTCAAGACACCTGATATGGCCAACTGCCTGTCTCTCCACATGGAGTACATCCACACATGTGCTTCATTTACACATTCAGATGAGCTGTGCTTGGGAGAGCAGATTTTTGGCTGGTCCAAACTGTGCAGTATAACATTTGTCAGATTAAGCAGATAAGGTTTTGCTTACAACCCTGGGAGCTAATAGCCCAGTTTAATATGCCCTATAAACTAAATACTTTACTTTGTGTCACTGTGACCCAGTCTCAGACAACCTGATCTGATCAAAGGCCACTGAATCATTAACTACTACCCAAATACAAATAACGCATCCCCTCCCTAATACAACAGCCGTCTGTGTTCTGTCTAGGGTAAACTGTAGAGGAAAATGTCCCTATCCTGATGGCATACCTTGAATAGTGTATCCAGCATATCTTTAACAGAGGTGATTTTCAAATGTTGCTTTTTTCCCCTTGTTCATTCTCATGAATTACAAGTTAATGTAAGAACCTTTTTTTTTTTTGCCTGGAGGTGACTAGGATCATTCCTCATCATTTTGCAACTCAGTGAGATCTGTCTGGCTGTTTATTATATCTTGTTTTATTTTATATGTACATGTCATCATTTTGTAACAGTTTGATTTAGTTGAAAAAAAATTCTGATTAAAAACTGCTGTTACATATTGAATAATGCAATAAAAGAGGTTTTACACCTGTGCTGTTATTTTAAGAATGCTCGAGTCTGCCAAGTCAGAAGTTACACAAGAACACACTGACTATTTGCTGACACACACCACTTGGTAAGAAAAGATGGATTGGCTACGTTTGCCTCGGGTGCTTTTATTTTGACGCAATTATTAATTACAGCGACACACTGTACTTTTGTAACTGTCAGTGCCTGGGAGAAGAGAAAGAAAATAGCTCCTTGAGTAAATTCAGATGGCGTATCCTACGTATGAACCGCTGCAGCCACTTATGTAACAGGCGTCTGTAGAGCTCTTAACTGCGCTAGCATTACACTTAAATAAGAAACTATGCCTATACGTACCTGCTTCTCTTTCTTTTTTTCCCTTCAGCCATAAACATTGGTACACACTAGTTTTCAAACTCACTTTGTTAATGAACGTGAACAATTATGAGACTTTTCAGTGAGGAATCAGTCTGAAACAGTGTTTAGCACACAGTGATGCAATTACGTCATTTTATTGAAATCACCATACAAAAAATACCGTCCTACTAGTACATGTGCGTACCGGAAAACACAAGAAAGGAAGAAACAACAGAAACAAACTGAATGGATCCAATAATGTGTGCGCTTGAGCATTGACATTGACTTTTTTTTGAGTCCGACAGCGAAACAGATTAAGTCCGGGAGCAGACGGGCTGAGCGCAAAAGACTGAGTCAGCGACTGTGACCAGACTGACACACATCAGCACTGATTACCCTCTGCATTTTTTCCATTCATTTCCATTCATCTCATTCTTCAGGCAGCAAAACCCAGCAAGCTAAAATGCAGTTCTGGTCAGTTCTCAATAAGTAGCCTAAGAGTTCACGTCTTTTACTGTATGTCAATACTCGGCTCAACGAATTTGACTGAATGATCAGCCATGATGAAATAAGTGTAAGTGTAAGTAAAGAACAAAGCAATGAAACAGAAGGCGGTTTATACCCTTGGATAAAACATCTTTTAAGCCTCTGGGATATTGTAACTCAAAAATGAAAGTTACTGCCTAGAATTCCGTAAATAGACTCAGCTTGTCTCTTTGGACCCATTTGATACCTCCCCCTCTTAGGGTCTTACCGATAACGACGGTGTACAACCACCCTGGCACCGAAAAGGACACTTGGTCAGATGTGTGTGTGTGCGTGCGTGCGCATATTTGCGTGAGAGAGAAAACTGCGGGTTCTTCTCTTGTACGAGAGGGAGAATTCAGCAGCCTTGAGTTCTCGGTTTTCCCAGGCGTGGGGTATTATGGCTCACATGGCTCGACTTTGCACACGAGAGCCTCAGCGGCTTCTAAAAACAAATCCATTCACACGCTACACCCTCTGGGCAGCTACGACCCACCTCACAGACCACGGTGCTCTCTATAGTCAGAGAACCGCTCCATACCAAAGCACGTCACGGCAGATCCAAACCTGACTGGGCATTAGAGCTTTTACCGTAATTCAGTCTATTTGAAACTTTTTTCTGAGTCTAAAGAATCCGTACCAAACGCTAGCTTGCATGTATAGGCCTAAAATGATTGGTTAAATGAATGATAAAAAGCATAGATTATTAAACTCTTTTTGTGGTAAATATCCAGACAGGATGCTTGCCTAGGAGATCAGCCACTTCCTAATACGAAAGGGGGTTGCGCAAAGTGAAAATTTGGAGAAAAATCCTGTATAAAATTTGAACATCCCAGACTACAGACACATGTGACTATCTTTAGTTATACTTTTCAGAGTTTGGTGACACTACGTAATGAAGACGTCATGAGTTTCTTTCTGTTGACAAACTCATCTGTCAGTGTTTCACTCCAAGTCTTTCCAAGATCGCTTAATGAGGAAGGGAATGTTCTAGATCAGAATGGGTTTGTGTCAGTTACTCACGCGTGGTCTACCTTGGTCTTCTGCCAAAACACAGTAACTGAGACCAGGGTCTTTCCTGAGCGGACAAACTGTCACTGAAAATCTGCCACTCTACCAAATCTGCTACATGTGTTTAACGATATGAGGGCTGGATGCCGTCCGATTAACTTATTCTGAACCCCACAACCAGGGTAAATATATCAAAACATTAAAATAACAATCACGACCATTCCCCCGTTAGGTATATGAGAAAGTAAAACTAACAGCATGAAACGCGCGTTATCAGAACAGATTGTTGCCACTGTAGCTACACGTACCGAAGGAGGGGGAGGGGGTGCAATGTGTCCTATAGCATGATAATGTTTAACGGATATTACAACCCCCAGCTGGGCGACTTAAGTTACTGAGCTCCTGTCAGTTCATCTTATGTAGAACTAGTGCAATATGGTACGGGAATAACCCCCGGTTCACAGGGAGAAACAGATTCTCCGAACACATTTACTTCGGACAAGGTGGTGCTCTTAAAGTTAGCTAAAGATTCTTAAGCAGAACTGGAGGGCAAATGTTAAGATATTCCAGGTAAAGAGTACCTCCCTCTCTGTGCTGCAAATCCGCATTTTATGCGGTAGTTTACAGCGTTTTAACATCTGGTGCGCGTGTCATGGTCCCAAACCGCAGTTCATCTTGCTTTATGAAACCGTTTTGCTTTAAATACCATGTTTTATTAACGTTATGCCGTCATCTTTTAACACCACGATTTAAAAACCTCATTTTATTTTTTTGTCCAGTGTTTGGGTCTTGTCGAAGTTTTCGCGACTTCGTATGTTCTTGTGGTTGTGCTCTCAAACAGAAGGCTTTTTAGCACCTCGCATTTCATAGCACGTTTTATATTTCGGTCTGTCTGTATTCTTAACCTCATTGCTACTATGTCCTATTTGTTATCTGTAACTGCACGAAATGTTTTATTTAAAGATAAAATCACAAATAACCGATCGAGCATAGCCTCGTTTAGAGGACAGTTCAGCGCCTTCTGCCAGCATGGATTGTTTCCACAAAGTTAATACACATAAACTTAAAAATGTTAATAAACTTTTATCCTCGTCCTGTTACTTAGACCTAGTCCTCACAAAGGTTTCAAACATCTGTAAATGCATCTGAATTTAACCATGATATTTCGAAGGTGAGGAGTTTTTCCTGACGCACGCAAGATCGATCGTTAAACTGTTAACAGGCAAATTTCCAACGTGTCCTTTATCAGTTCCAGAAAGGAGATTCCAGTCGAGTTTTTCTGAGAACCTTGTGGCACTTCGGCAGCGGCAGTCAGTGGCATGGTTGTGCGTTGCTGTTGGATATGCGTGGTGATAAGCCGATAACAGGGGACAGCTAACAAGGGAGCACGTCACGAGCCCGAGCACAGTTCATTGACTGAGGTAATCTGACAACCTTAGTTCGTCTTTTAAATAAAACAAACCCTGTCCTCATGTCTTTTTTAAGGCTATAACCCCTGTCCGGGCTAGTAGTGGCGAACATAGCGATGCTACGCCAATCGCCTGGCTTATTTAGACAGTACTGCAGACGAACACAGAGGGCACTCACTGTGAGGTGACTGGCCCAGGCCTGAAAATCATGTACAATTTAAAACACGCAGATACTTACAGAACAGTCATTCATGCTAAAAGACAAAATGATTGGTCTGATTAGCACTAGAATGACTGTCCTTTCAAATACTTCCCATCCACCACATCGAACCATATTTAATAAAAGTTTCCCATGAGAGCTTGAACCAAAAGCAGTCACTGTGATTGGCCAAGCAAATCTTACCCTTCCTGTTAGCTGTCTGTTGAAGCCGCTAACCATGACTAAGATGCTAAAAGGCATCAGCTTGTGTGGGCAGGCTTTGGTTTTGTTTTGGGGTTTTTTTTTAATGTACATAAGCTATCTCCTGGCTGGAATCATTCAGCATCAATCTTCTGATCTGATGCATTGACTGTTCGGCTACATTTATCATGTTCTGTGTTGTCATTGCTGACATTTGTGTCTTCATGTTGAGACTGTAGATCTGGAATGCTGTTTTTCCTATGGAGTGGCAACTCCACTTCAGGGAACGACAGCTGTAATTTCTCTGAGGTTGATTCAGAGGGCGAGATGTGTTTCATCAGACCATCCTCGACACAGTGGTCCTGAGGGGTCTTCTTTGTTTCGCAGGGTGGGGGTGGATTTGAACAGGAACAAAAATGGGGCAAGGTTGCTGTTACCACAGTTCCCAGGATGAGGAAACTGCCAGCAACCATGAAGGAGGCAGTGTAAAAACCCGTACAATCCTTCAGCCAGCCTGAGAAAGAGAGAGAAAGTGTGTGAGAGTGAGTGAGAGAGAGAGGG
The DNA here is from genome assembly GCF_902362185.1 of Chanos chanos. Taxonomy (NCBI): domain Eukaryota; kingdom Metazoa; phylum Chordata; class Actinopteri; order Gonorynchiformes; family Chanidae; genus Chanos; species Chanos chanos. The sequence continues at coordinate 27,843,677 of NC_044501.1, read as the reverse complement.
ACAGAGAAAGAGAGAGAATAAAATACAGTATGGTGAAAGACATATTTAACAAACATTTCACATTTAACAAAAAAAAAAGTTTAAAGAATACACACACACACACTTTGACCCTCCTGCATTCTTCACAACCATAAAAAAAAAAGAAGAAGGAGAGACACCTTTGGACACCTTTTGCCTGAACTAAACTGACTCTGAAGAGATCTCTATCAAAACAGATCAGCGTTTTACACTTTGACAGGACTTAACAAGAGGAGGAATACAGCAAAGCACAAGCTGTATCTCCATCTAGATCACATTTATCGAATACCTAAATTACCCTATGAAAAAGAAGAAAAAAATCCCTCAAGCCTTTTTTGCCTTCTTAATACACATAATCCTACTGGTGGTTTTCTTTTAACACACTGGTAAGATAACAGTTTGTACTGTTCCCATGTTGAGCAATGTATTTTGCCACCATCTCAGATTTTGGAGCGGAACAGCCAAGATATTCTTATCTTATGACTGAGTCTTAGGTCAAGTACTGGGTGTAAAGAAGACAAGCCAGCTCTGTATGTGTCTGTGTGTGTTCTGGTCCCTCCAGCACATTACAAACAATCAGGGACTAACAGAACAAATTTGATTATCTATTTTTATTCTGCTGTAACACAGCTGTCTCTGTTTTTTGTTTTTTTCTGTTGTTTGTTTATTGTTTTGGGGGGGGGGGGGGGGGGGGGGATCATGTCCCAAGATCATGTCAAGTCTTTGGTGAAATAGAGGGATATTATGAAAGCTGTGACTGTAAATCAGAATGGCCTCTAAAAAAGCCACATGTAACAGATGGAGAAACTGATTATAGGAGACTTTGAAGCCCATACAGAGCGAAAAAAGACCACAGGATCGGGGAACAGCAGTTGTTTGTGGCAGACACGGGTACAAGAAGCAACAAGAAGCATGAACCAAAATGCAACAGGATCCTCGGATGTATATCCTTTGTCGTCCCCGCGCATTGTGTAAGGAACTGCTAACATCTCCTTTCCTCTAACAGAGAAAAACCAATATTGTCCCAGCCTGAGGCTGCAGGTGACATATGATTTTTGTTTCTTCCTGAGAACAGTTCGCAGGGCGGTTCAGGACTCAGCGTGGGATAGCCTGCGGTTGCATGCACAGGTGATAAATTCTCTTCACAGCGTTAAGTGTATTTGAGGGGAACGTTATAGAATGTCTGAACTGATAGTAAGTAACTGCACTATCCCAATTTAAACTCTTTTAATGTCATCTACCTCAGCCTGACTTTACCACACCCTTCCAATGTTACCTGACACTTTTCTGGTGAGGTCATGAGACTACTCTACATTACTGCTACTAAACCTGACATAGAACTGTTTCCATGACATACAAAACACAGTGACAGAAAAACCGATATAATAGAACAACAACAACAACCAGTGTGTACCAGTGTGATGTTGAAACATACCTTTTGTCAAAAAAAAGTTCCACTCACAGGAGAGGAAAGAGATGACTTTGGATTTGTAAACATATGTTTATACTCACAGGCACACACACATATACAGTATATATACAGATATACAGTATAGTGTGTGTGTGTGTGTGTATATATATATATATATATATATATATATATATATATATATATATACACATACATACACACACATATACAGTGTGTGTGTGTGTGTATGTACACTAGTTCAAACGCTACCTAGTGTTTGAGCTCAGACACAAGCTCAAGGTCATAGACTTATTTTGCTTGTTCTTACCGGACATCGGGGCTCCAAAGAGTCCTCCAATGCTCTCGATGAGCTGCAACAGGCCCAGAGCGCCTAGCATCCGGCTCATGCCCACGATCTCGGGCACCACAGCGAAAACCAGGGGGGTCATGGCGCCGGCACAGAACCCGTAAGCCAAGCTGACAGTTAGCAGGCCCGGGTACGAACCACTCACCGGCAGCAGGAGCATGAAGAGGCCAAGCAGGCCGGTCCAGACAGTCAGCATGTGTGGCAGACGGAGGTGGCCAAGGTCCGAAGCCCAGCCGGACACGACGCGGCCCACGATGTCAGTAATGCCTGTGGCCGAGATGACAAAGGCAGCCTGGTACTCGGAGAAGCCCATCTGCCGACAGTGCGCCACCAGGTGGACGTAAGGCACAAAGTAGCCTACGTTGAAGAAGGTGATGGCCATGGCGTAGGTGAGGAAAGCCCGACTGCACAGCAGGGAAAGCTCGAGGTAAACGCACACCTGCGACAACAGCGAGGTGTATCTGGAGACCCCGGTCAACTTTTCGCTCTGACAGGAGATCGGAGGAGATTGAAAAAGGGGAGGCAAAAACAGTTACAGAAAACAGTATAAGACAGGAGGAGGATGGGGGATGGGTGTGGGGGGGGGGGGGGGGGGTGTTAGATAAGAGAGAACGTCAAAGACAGAAATGAAAAAATGAAAGGAGAGAAAGAAAGAGGGAGAGTGGGTTTAAACACATAATCTTCACATTCTACAGAGCTATATCATTTCCAAATTCTGTGTGAATTGCTCCAACTTGTTTTAAGACAGAGGGTTATCTTTGTAAGTTTGCCCAGAACACACTCTCACTTCTGTTTACACAACGCAGACACACACGCAAACATACCTATAGTCACAGACAACTCCACACAACCAGAATAGCTTACTCCATGTCTGAAATTAAAGGCATCTCTATGATTACTGTTAAAGTCCATTTTTGACTTTCCCTGTGGCAAGCATTCACTGAACAGACAGGGCTGAGGAGTCAGGTTGGGACAGCCATAGAATGCCTGAGGAATGGATATATGTTTTATAACTGTTCCAGTGCTGTCAGAGCAGGGGGAGTCATCAGATCATTGCTACCTTATTCTCTGCCGTTTCAAAACATGTTTTTTTTTCTTATAAAACCACAGAATTCTTTCTCTGGCAGCGCAAGACGGTAAGGGGATTGGGCTCTGGGATGCCCTGAAAGCTCATTACACTTCAAAGTATGCAAAAGTTATTCTTACACTATTTTTTACAGCTGACACGCGGACAAACCCTCGGGTGTAAGGTAAGCAGAGTCATTGTTTAACAATGCTTTGACTTAAATTGTGTAACAACATTCAGTTCGCAATGAACAACTGCACACACAAATAAAATTGAGAATTTTAAGAGCCGCTGGAAATACCAATGGAGTATTTCCTATATAATTTCAGAAAGAAAGATACACAGTCAAACTTGCTCAGTAATCTTTGCTTTTCAAGAGCTCCAAACAACACATATTGCGCAATTATTCAAAAGTATGGAACCCAGTTACAACCAGCAGGTCATGGACAGCCTGTGGCCTAATGGTTAGAGAAGCGGGCTTGTGACCAAACTGGTTCGATTCCCAGGACTGGCAGGAAACATCCATGGCTGAAGTGCCCTTGGGTTAGGCACTTAACTCCTAACAGTGGGCAAGTGTGCTGCCCACTGCTCCTGTGCCTAGTGGTTATGTGTGCTCACTACTGGTTGGGTAATGTAAGATTATAGTGACATCTGAACAGACATGGTTCATGATAGGAGAACTGTTTAACCTGATGGTCTTATTACCAATAGATACAAAGAAAGCTTCACACCTTTGGCGCCGCGTTACTGTTGGAGCCAAGAGCAATTGATTAAAGCAAAATACAACCGGTAATGGGCGAATGGCAGCCATCACAGACAAAAGGGGAATTTAGCATTAACACCTAGATTCTGATTTGCATCAAGCAACATTGTACACCTATTGTCTGTTTGCTTCATGGTATAAAAGGCTGATCACGGTAACAGTTCTCTGAGTTAAGCTGCGGCGCAAGCGGACTTGCTGCCGGGTTCCACCACCACCAAATAAAGCTTACTTGTAAAATCACAAGAAAATCCAACAGTAAGGATGGGTTAAATGCAGAGGTCAAACTCACTGCTCACTGTGCAGTGTATGTGTGCAATCATGGAGATTTAATCTTTAATCTTTTAAACTGTCCAAATGGAGATACTGTTTATGTCTTCTGGTTCGTATTTAGCACTTTCAAAAAACCTTGACATCTTCCAGTGACCGCGCGATGGCTGCAGTACAACACAGGTTGACTTCTCTTCGGGTGAAACAGCATTGTAATCACTGAGCTGAAACCTCTTTGTGTACAGACATGCAAAGGACAATGTTTTAGATGATAACCTACCACCAAAGCTATGCTAAGCTAACAATATAAACAGAAAGATGTGCACCGACCAATTCATTAGCACACAATCCTCACAATTCCTTGCAGCCTACAGTACAAAAAACGCTTATCCGCTGTGTCACATAAAAACATATTTCCCAGCCTCTAAGTGATGTTCGTTCATTAGAAAACCAAAAGGAAACAGCTGTCTATATGTCAATCCAAACGCGTAAAATAGCGTGATCACAGATTACACCGAGCTCTTGACTACTCCATCAGCTAACACCGCTATCTGTTGTTAAATGCTGCGTCGGTGCTGTTGTTCTCGATAGAAGTAGGGAGAGATAATGCTAACCAAGGCTTGTACTGATGGTCAAAGTTTTCAGTTTCACGTCTTTATGTTTGCAAAACTGGAGCCATCTTCTTTCTTAAAGCAGCTATTTGAATATACTTTTGTTTCACTTTGGGAACATTCCCATTAAAACCATACAAAACATCAGCAGTCACAAAAAAATCACATAAGAAAGGTACAATAAGACCAACTACCCCCCCCCCCCCCCCCCACACACACACACACACACACAAAATCAACCTATGTATGGATGGTTGGACAGATTAGTACACATACAGAGATCCACATACCATCTTTAGAGTCTTTGGGGACCCTATGGGTCGAATGAGAGCACCACACGCGACCATGTTAAGGCTGAGCCCCCCAAGTATGAGTAATGCCCCGCGCCAGGCATAGGCCTCCACCAGGTACTGGAAGAGAGGAGAGAAGGCGAAGGACGAGAGCCCCACGCCGGTGAAGCCCAGGCCCATGGCCAGGGACCGTCGGGCGGTGAAGTACTGCATCACAGACGCCACCGTCGGGGTGAAGACAAAAGCCCAGCCTGCACCTGAGAGACAGGTAGCCAGGAAATAGAAAAGTGAATTTGTGAGAGAGAGAAGACAAAGATATGAATAAAACAATTAGAGGCTATTACATTTGCTGCTAATTTATCAGGTTATATAGACAAATCCAATATACTGTGGTCCTAAACAAGTTTTAGCAAGAGAGAGAGAGAGAGAAAGAGAGAATGTGTTTGTCATAAAGTGTACACATTAAAAGTAAAGCTTTAGTTCTTAAAGATCATTTAAAGAGCCACTTATAGAGACGATCCAGTCAAAAATGCTAAAGATGCTAAATCTGTCTGAGAAGAACTGTTGTAGTTCTTAAATTTGTTCAGAAAGGGGACAGTATCATATTTTGTTTTGAGCGTGTGATTGGAAAAGCCCTTGGTTAGTTGTTCTGCCTGCAGTGAAATACAATGTTTGAAAAAAATGTACTGTGAGAGAAAGAGAGACAGAGACAGAGACAGAGTGTGGTAGTGAGTAAGGACGTTTCCTTTCATGGCATGGGTATGGTATCTATCCTTTGTCGATGACTAAGGTCAGTGGTAGGTGAAACTGGTTTTGTTGCTACAAACAAGTCCCAAACTAGTACTTTTATACATGATCACTGAAGCCTTTGTTAAACTGAGATGAACTTTGTCAGCTTAACCAGTAATGAACCAGTAATGAATAGAGGTTTTGCTCTGCACAACAAAAAGAGTGTGTCTGAGTGAGTGAGTGTGTGTGACCTTGTGTATGTGTGCGTGTGTGTATTACCTGAAATGAGACCCATGGTTAGGTAAAGGTGTCTGAGGGTTGAGGCCTGTGAGGCCAAAATGAGACCAAGTCCTGAGAGAAACCCGCCCATCATCACAACAGGACGGGCTCCATACGCATTACACAGCGCTGTTCCAACAGGACCTAAACACACACACACACACACACATTTAACAGCTTTAACCATAAATTTTGCCTGGGCAGCAGATAGGGCATGTATGTTGTACATGTTACAAAAAAAAAGCAAACACACTGCTCTCATACATGTGTAAGCAGAGAATGTATTGGGATATATGGTACTTACTGAAGAGTTGTTGCATAGCAACCCCTATGGAGGTGATCCAGGATACAGCTTGGGCACTCTCACCAAAATACTGCACAAACTCCACGAAGAAGACCCCCAGACTACGGATGAGGCCGAAGACCAAGGCAGAGGCCACAAACAGAGACCCAACCACTACCCAACCCCACCCTCCATCAGGACCCTCGATGGGTGAAGTGGGCTTCTGCCCCTGAGATTTAGCCATGACTAAAGATCTGAAAAACAGAGACAGAAGGGAGGGGAGGAGTGAGTGAAAGCCTGTCCATGAATCAGTGCTAGAGAACAAAGGTCAATGAGAAGAGGAAAAAATAAGAGAGGGAGAGAGAGAGAGAGAGAGAGAGAGAGAGAGAGGAAGAGGAAGTGAGTGTGTGTGTGTGGAGGGGGCAGATAGGTAAGTGAGTGTGAGAGATAAGAAACATAAATAACAAAAAGGTAGAGAGAGAGAGAGAGAGAGAGAGGGAAGATAAGGGAGAAAAGGAGAGAGAGGGCAGATAGATGAAAGAGAAAAAGGGAGATATAGAGAAAGTTAGAGAGAAAGAAAGCAGGTTAGTGGGTTATTTTCTGATGAAGGACAAAAGTGAAACATTGAGGAAAACTTTTTTTTTTCTGTAACATGAGGGCACGAATGATTGACAGAGGTGAGAGATTATCAGTCCTTCCAACCGGAGATTCTTGAGGTCAAATGAGAGCACGTTAACTCCATATTCAGGAGAGATCAGGTGATCCTGTGGTAACTGGGCCACAGTTCAACCACAGCAATTCTGTTCAGTTCACAGTCTTTTAGCATCAAGTGAGCGTTTAATTTGGTGGAACCAAAGTTCAATTTCCACTTCATTTCCTTTTTTCCATGTCATATTGCTTAAGGAGTTCAACAAAAACACGTGTAATGGTTCATTCTTTACCTGAGCTTGGTAATCCCTGCCACGAAATTTCAATAAATCTACATGTTTTAAAGTATTCCAAAAATCATTAAAGAAAATACTAAGATTAAAATAGTTATATTCAGCCATTTTCTGCGGTTCGGAGGGTGAAAAATTGAAGCGGTGTCTCTGCCCAAGGGGAGGTAATACTCCTTGAATTTTTAGGCATGTTAAATTGAACTCAGTTTAAGTATAAGCAGAACAGTAAAAGTATAGAATAACTCTTTCTAACTGAGAAATCATCTAACAACACAAGCTTAATCATTTCCAAGACATTGTACACTTCTTAGTAACACCAAATATAGTTATTCTTCAATTATGAATTGATTTCAAAGTTTCAAAAAACATTACACAACTGCTTGTCCCCCACATTCAAAAGCCGTGTTGTGCATTCATGGTTATGGGAATGGTTTTGAGCTAAATTATTAATTATAGAGCAATCAGAGTCTCACAATTAGTGGATCGTTTACTACCCTATGTATTGAAAAGTAAAAAGTCTCCCCTCCAATTGCCACTCAACACTAGTCTAATTAGAGTGGACCATCTTTTCAGACACTAGACACACACAAGGAGGGGGTTGTGACCATTACACTTAACTTGCTATTGGTTTTCATCATGTCAGATGTAGGCTACTGTTTCTAATATAATCTGGAGAGTGCCGTGCGAGGAGCACTTTTTACACAACTTTACTGCTCCTCTGATTACGTTTACTTCAATTCCTTATCTTTGCTTATGACGACACGTTAGGAGCAAGTTCCATATGGAATGGGCTTATGAAAAATTCTACTTCTGTTATTGGTCAGTGACTTTTTCAAAGCCAATTTATAGATTCAAAAGTAAACTTAAGACAAAACTCAAAGTGCAAACTGAAACTTTTTTTTCTTTGGCAGTGTTGCCAAATCCTCACCCTGGTGAACCATGAACACACTCATTTTTTAAACTAGTCATTCAGTCATTATGGCCCAGTTGTTCAGAAGTAATCTGATCGGATTTTGGCTATCAGATTAGATTAGATCACGTAATCCAGTCTTGGTTTTGATCTGGATCAAATCTTCAGTATGTGTTCAAAACTTTTTAGGAGGATAATCTTGATTTTTTTTTTTATCCAGAAAATCTGGATTAACATGATTCCAGCAGAAGGGTGAATTCAGGTTGGATTTCAGGAACTAAATGTAGTAAAACGTTAAAATTGGTCAAATCATACAACGTTTGTATCATGTAGTATACTGTCGCGCCAAAGGTATGAGGAAAATCTGGTTAATGGTTCACTGTGAATATTAGACTTAATACTAATCTCACTTTTAACCTTATTTTGGAACCTGAGCCCAGTGAAATTACAGATATTCTGAAAAACTCTATTTGTAGCTCAGCGCTCTGAACACTGAACCTAGAAATGATTCAGAATAACTCTTCATTAGCTGTACATATAATAAATAACAGCATCAAAGTAGCAAGTACAATAATACTCTTCGAATTCAATACCTCTAGCTAACTAAGTTCCTGGATCGCCACATTCAGTAACTTGGAAACTACTTATCACGTACTCAAAGCGTAGGAATACGAACGTACACGTTTAATACAACGATCAAATTCAAACGGTACAGAATGAATGCTGAATAAACTGGAAATTAGGTGGAATTTAGGCACATCCGCTATACACACACATAACAGCATCTAAACTGCAAACAATAAGACAATAAGACGAACAACTAACGGTAGACAATAAGGATATCCTCGTTGCCTCAAGTATGTATGAATGAACAACTACGCGAGCATGAGGCATTACTCAGGAAGAGGCACGTTTAACCAAAAGAACTATCTGAGTGATGTTCTAGTGGAGTTACTTACACACAAAAAGGGGTTGTGAGGAAGGGAGAGAAAAGGGATGAGGAAGAAGAAGAGCAGGCCCAGCCACGTTCAGGTAGGAGAAACCGGAGTTATTGAGGTTGGCAGTTGGAGACCGTGAGCGTGACTTCGCGTCGGTGCTGGGAAAGTCTTTTAGCATCGCGGATGTTCCGTTGCGGTGAGCGTGGGCCGATTGTTCGTGGAGACGAGCAGGACAGAACGGATGGACTTATATTACGGCTGATACAAGCGGAGCTCAACTGGAGCTGAACCTTAGCATAACTGAACTGTAGGGAGTCTGGCATTTTGTCTGATATGGGGGGTGTTGGAGGTGTCTCTGCCTGAAAGGAGGAGACACTCCTTGTAATTTGGGAGGTATTCATTTGAGCTCGGTTGAAATAATTTTACGTAACTTTTTCCCATTAAAGAATAGTAAAATTGCATCCGCGTACTCGTATTTCCAGCATTTTATGCTCCCGAACAAGATCAAATAGCCTTATTTATCATTAAAAACAGCACAGTTACACCGATGGTCACATAATTAGCTGCTCATGACTTGGCTCCTGGCTATTTTCAACTTTTACCGCGCATTTATGACTATACGAACAGTTATAACTCGATATGCGTATTTAATTGATAATATCTTATGGTTAGTTTCATTTCTCTTTTGTTCTACATAGTTTGTGCCCGAGTGGAGCAATGCAGATGGGGCCTGTGGCATGGTCTGAATTCCATTCTCACAGGGAAACTAACCTTCCGAGGTGATCTAGTCTCCCTCGCAATTAAACGTTAACAGCATTTGACCAAATGGTCCGGGGTTGCTGCGCTAAAGGGAAGCCTGGGCCATGCCATAAAAGAGAGAACTGGGATCAAAGGGGATGGGGATAGAGAGGCAGAGTGAGGGTGATAGAAAAAGATAAAGAAGGGTGAAAAAGAGGGAGAGAGTTTACACAACTGCAACTTTAATTACTAAGGAACACTTAAGGTTAACAAATGTCCTTTTCTTTCTGAAAGCTGCACAGTGTCTGCCCGACAATACATTTATTTATATATTGCAACTGATTTGTTTAACTGTGACAGTGATAAAGTAGATGAAGTAGACATTAGGCTACCTATTAAGCCTTTTTAGTCCCCATAAAATAATCCCCCAAACAGCTGTCAATATCAAACAAAAATAATCAATTTAATTTTAACTGTCATTTGTCACTGTATATTAATTACAATGACACAATCACCAGAGTTGAACCAGTCAAAAGTAGTTTCTAACAATTGCTAAATTAGTTTCTATTAATCTCTTCAAATAAAGTGACCCCCGCTAGCTATTCTACCTGTTGTTCTTTACATGGCTAGTAGCCAACATTGTGATATGTAGTCCCATTTAGAGCACTGGTAATCTGGATTTGGTAATCTTGAAATGTTTGTATCTGGATCAGGGTGATCCAATCCAGTGTTCCTTTGACAAACCAGCACAAAAGTAAGATGGATTACCTGATCCTGGACAGCAAAACATGGGATTTCCAAATCCAGATCATTCTGATCCAGATGAAACCTTTTGAACAACTGGGCCTACAAGATTTGTCGACAAGTTAAACCAAAAGCTGTAGTGCTGTAGTAATCTGATCGGATTTTGGCTATCAGATTAGATCAGATCACGTAATCCAGTCTTGGTTTTGATCTGGATCAAATGTTCAGTATGTGTTCAAAACTTTTTAGGAGGATAATCCTGATTTTTTTTTTATCCAAAAAATCTGGATTAACATGATTCCAGCAGAAGGGTGAATTCAGGTTGGATTTCAGGAACTAAATGTAGTAAAACGTTAAAATTGGTCAAATCATACAACGTTTGTATCATGTAGTATACTGTCGTGCCAAAGGTATGAGGAAAATCTGGTTAATGGTTCACTGTGAATATTAGACTTAATACTAATATCACTTTTAACCGTATTTTGGAACCTGAGCCCAGTGAAATTACAGATATTCTGAAAAACTCTTTTTGTAGCTCAGCGCTCTGAACACTGAACCTAGAAATGATTCAGAATAACTCTTCATTAGCTGTACATATAATAAATAACAGCATTAAAGTAGCAAGTACAGTAATACTCTTCTCATCTGTCATGGGAATGATTTTAGGAGTACTCCTCATCAGGAACTACATCCTGCTCCTACCATCTCAAATAACAGCCCCGTAACCACCACAAAAGAGAAAAAAAAATAACTGTTTTGTATTTCGCAACTTATTCAGTTCAACAAGACACTGATACGCAAGCTGGCGAGTTCAGATGACCGCTGTCACTGATGCCAGACTTAAACACGTGAGCAAAACCGTCCCTCCTTCTGTGTTTCTGCAAGTGGGTATTCCAAGTGGCCATAGTACGCCCCAGAAATTTCTTAAGTTACTGTGAAATATAAGTTTCACAGCACAAGTGATATAAAATTTCATAAAAATGCACGATGTATCATTTTTGGAGCAAACCTATAAGACCAAAATGCTTTTGCCCTTTTTTCACAATTCAGTTTTTTCTCAATATGTCACGGCTGTCAGGATCAATCAGCCACTCATTTGTGCAGATGATTTCTCTCTGTCTTCCCAAAGCTCAGGGCCTGGCCCCCAGCTTCTTTCCATCATCCCAAACACAGGTGTACAGCTGGCTGGCTTTCCCAAGGCTGTGTGCACAGCAAAAAAAAAATCCATACAGGAATTCTCCATACTCCACATAACCTCTATATACGAAATTTGTAAAGGATTGACAAGTTAATTGTAATTGGTTGACAGGATAACAGCAGTAGGAAGAAGTGAAATACTGCAGAAGGCCCTAAGGGGGCATGAGAAATTCGAAATGTCAAACATTCATCACCTTTTCTCCATAGCCTCTGTCTCAGTCATGCCTTCATTAGGGGGCTGATATAAGAATGAGCAAAGTCTAATTTTGACTAAACTCCCATTTTAATAATTTCTATTCAAGGAGGCAACGTTCAAGGCGTGTATACTTTTCCAAATCCTCTTAACTTCCATTTAAATGGAAGAACCGTTCGCCCACCTTTCCCTCAGGGGTTTGGTTTGCTTAAGTGCATATGTGAGCCGTAGATATAATGAGCAAAATATACGTTTAACACAACAACATAACAAGGAACGCACTCCAAATTAAAAGTGTCTGTGAACAGTTACGCTGAGTCAGTGAACTGGGACTGACCATGTGCTTAGGCCACAGAGTACATAAAAACGTTTTTTAAAAACCAAATTAAGTAGTCATACATGGAGTTGGGATGCAAGTGCTGTCTTTTCTTTACAATAGTAATTATGATGTAACCAGGGAGGCTCGACCCATTCACGGCTCCAGATGGCAGAACATACCGTAAACCAAGTGTCTCTGCAGATTAGAAGGAGTAGAGTGAGTTGACTCATTCCATGATGACAGGGAAAAACAGGGCCTCACAGGGGTGAAGTTCTCCCAAAATAATACTGTGCCATTTTCGTCCACACATGTGCAGGTACGTGTTTGATTTGTTTTCGCAGGTTGGTTTTATGGAACTTGGGTTCGTGGCCAGTTTCCTTCCTGCCATGCGACGATAACATTAAAGTGTGTCCGCCTACCCTGAGAACATGTTGTCTGCTCCTAGCAGATAACATCTGAACCCAATCTCCCTTGACTGATAGCAGACCCCCTGAAATTCCTGCCACTCAAAAAAATGAAAAAAAAAAAAAAAAGAACAGGTGATGCCCCATCTGTGATTACTACTGACACCTTTTCTCATAAGGGTGATATACCATGACAGGGACTCAATTTGAATGCACTTTTGAGTTTCTCCAGATGGAGTTATATTTGGTGATGTTCTTCTTAATGGTGTTGTAGCTTGTTTGACACTTGGTATAAGTTTTATTTTCTGGTCAATGTGGAAAAGTTTAGTCTGCTGGAGATTAGCTAGAGTTTAGTCACTCTGCTTCACGGGCCCCATTTTCTATAGGTTTGCAGCTGTTTTAAGGTGTGGGAGCTGTTCCTTAGTTGGGTGGGCTTGAGTGGGTGATACAGATACATTAAAGGGATGCCAAGATTTGCCAACGCCATTGTTGGCACCGTCTCACTTGGACCCATAGCGCCACAGTATTGTTTTTTTTTTTTTTAATTAATGTTGTTCTACAAAACGAGCTGATGATGGAACATCCCCCTTTTATGTGGACACACCCAGCGGCTTTATTCTCTGATGTTTGTTGATATCTGAAGCAAAGCTCACATGCACACACTTCATTTAAGGGCATGCCGGTTACTGAAATGTTTGTGACAGTTCTCGATTTTTACGTAATCGTTAATGGATCACACGCACACAGGAAACTGTTAGCTTCTGCATTTTACTCTGCTGCACCAGCCGAACAGCTGCTGTTTTACTGCCGTGCTGGTGGGACATGAGCTAAGCCATTGTATGTTTCTCAAATACTTTAGAAACTAATTATTCCAGATACCAAAGATAGTCATAAGTCATCAACACTGACATACTCCTCTCCTCTAACACATCATATGGAGGTCGTTCTAAATCAGGTTAGACAAAGACCAGTCTTGGAAGGTGGAAATCCTTCTGGTTTTAGGCACTGCCTCCTAACCAGAGTCTGAGGTTTTTTTTCCCAGTCTGAAATGAAGGGAACCGTAGTGTTCTAGCATTCTCATTCATTCTCACAGCATAAAGATCTCGGGTGAGATCTCGCTCAAGGCAGACTTGTAAAGCTATGAGTGGATTTACTGATTCAAAATCTAAATGATGAAAATGAGTAAGTGACAAATACTACTAAGTATAATATGTTGAAAGAACATATATTGAAAGTCATGTGAAACATATTTCATTACAAGGAAGTAATTGTTACATTAGACCCATATGTCAACAAAGGTGAACTTTCTTTCAAGAAAACCGACCACAATTGATAGAAGTTTAAACTGTACGGTTACTATGCTGAGAACATATTGATCCTGATCTCCAAGAGCCTTGAGCAGTTTGGAGTGTTTATGAAGACACAGACTCCACCCACACATTGTGTGCGCTAAATGATAAAGCCATAGGCTAATACACACACACAAACATGCACACACACATCTGAACAGGAATATCAAGTTGCTGCAAACATGCATAGACTGAGGCTTCAAACCGAAAACTTGGGTTGAAAATGCTGATGATAGCTTTAACAATACACAACAAATTCAGTTTCAATACCCCGCTTGCTATTCTAATTGTTAGTCAAACGGATTAGGCTACAGCACCAAATTCTTTAAATGCAACACACTGGCAAGTTTGAAAAAAGTTAGCCTGCTGCCTCACATGTTTTGGTTGTTCAATAGAAATCATATTTTGTATCATTTTTTTGGAAGATCTCTGACAATGTGTCAGTTATTACATTTTTCACTTTCATCTCCCCAGTGCAGAAAAATAAGCAGCCTCAGGACAACTGTGTGCCAAAAGCACTAAAACACAAAGGAACAAATCTTGTATTTTGAAAAGCATTCAAAATACTTGTTTTCATCTCTTCAATCAAACTTGGGGCTCTTTATGTGTTATTATCAATGTTTTGAGTTCCTTGCCGTTTCTTTCATCGTCGAGAAACGAACCGGTCATCCACTCTGTTCCATTCTTCCTTCCGCTCTTCCAGCCCTTTATCGCTCCATTCCCTATTCCATCCATACTCCATAAACCCATGTTATTACACCTTTTTCAAAAGCTCTACAATGACTGTTCAGTATAGTTTGCCTATTCGACACTGTATAGCTACTGCTCACCTGTGCTTTTATACACCTCCATTCATCCTCCCATCCACATTACCTATCACTACTACAACTGCCCGGTATAGTCTTCTTCACCGCACTTATTTCTTTATTGATTTATTTTACTGCAGAGCTAGTGCTATCCTTTCTGTTCATGTCTCCGTCCACCCAATCAAAGTATAACTCTACACTATTTAACGGGACTTTTAATATTTTGTTGTTATTTCTTTACTACAATGCTAACTCCAAACCCTTTTAGTCTGTCTATTCATCAAAACTGCTCCATATTGTAAAATATCTTTACGCTGTTTTCATTTAAGTGTTTTCGTTAGGATACTAAGCTGTGAGACCACTGAGATCTGCCTGAAGTCCTTTTGAATGTATGGGGGAACATGAACAGAAAATAAAAAATGCCACAGAAGTGAAAAACCAAAAAAACCTTTGGACTCTCATAGGGAGACCCGGCCAGTGTGTCATCTTTAATCGTGTGGACTTTAGATCTCCCAAAGATATCGGCTTCCGCAAACACATCACATGACTGATGAAGGACTCATGAGACCATTAATACTGGAACTATTAAATAATATTTGTGCTGTGTCCATGTCTGTGTGCGTTTGTGTTTTTGTGTATGCATGTGCATGTCATAATACACAGAACAAATGCACACAAATGTGTGTGTGTCTGTGTGTCTTCTATGTGTGTGTGTGTGTGTGTGTGTGTGTGCGTGAACGTGTTTTTACAAACCCTTTTCAGCATGCTAAATATTGTTGGGCACTTACCTGTCTTTTCTCAGCTGCGGGTTCTAACAGACAGGACAAAGCTGCAAGAGAGAATCAAAACAACATCACATCTCAGCATTTAACATCAGAAAATCTCCACTGAACACAGAGCAGGTGGAAACGGCAAGCGACAGCGCACAAACCAACTTGCCTGCACCTGTACGCATAATGAACTGTGGATAATGCACGCTATACTTCCATCTGAAAACTACTCATGACAATCGTAGGTTCAGACCGCTGGTTTTTAATCCCTTCCTCAGGCTGCCCCCTCCTCTCTTCCCTGCACATTTTTGCCTCAGCCCTGAACAACCACACCCAACTCCACTGATCAACTAATCACCAAGCCCTTAAATGACTCAAATGGCATAATCAAACAAACATACACAGGGCAGGGAGACCCGGGGCACAGACTGAAAACCAGTGGTCTATGGTACAACTCATTTAGGCCGACCACATTTAAACTCCTCCATATCAAGTGTGTTCAAGAGCTAAAGTTAGTCTTAAAATGCAGACTGATGGTCGTAATGCCGTTGTGTCTTAAAACCATCATGTAATTAAAAGTGAAGATAAAGAACATGTAATCGCATTCATTACAGTAACTATTAAACGATCACACAAATCAAGCATCACCATTCAGAACAACGCGCCCATATGCTTCTCTGTCTGGTTTTTGATAACCCCTTTCCACTATCACAGTATCACTGGTCTACTCGTCAGCATCACTCTTCAGTTACAGTGCAATCTGTACCTCTGCACAGGGATTTTCAGTTTAAAAGCTGTACAAGGCGAGGAGGATGTCAGAAATGGTAAAGGATGGGGTCTTGTACAATGCTCCCTCCTGGATACGTCTCAGCTAAAATGTATAGGATACTATGGATGTACTCTAAACAAATGGGTGAGGATGCAAAAAAAAAAAAAAAAAAGTATGCACAAATAAGGTAGCTTTGCAACATACACTTCTGGCAGTAATGGTTAACCATGATCTCCTAAAGATGCTTACCAGTGTGTTCACGTGTAAAAAAAATATAATTTACTTGACAAATTACAGGTTGCATGTACAAGAAAAAAAATTTCCCCGAGGCCCGGATTTTAACGTCACTATTACTTAGTTCAACCTGAGCAGATCATTAAAATTCCTGACTGAAAACAGCCAGCGAAAACATCAAAGTGCGATGTACTTTACTAATGTCTAATAAATCAATTTCATGCTGCCAAACAGACAGCTGCCACAAAAAAAGAAGTCACACTATTTATATATACACAGATGAGGTGCAATAAAGAAGAATTAAAGGGTTAAACTAGTAAATACCGTTGCCAAGCACCGTTTAACAGCGTGGTAGTAAAGTAAACCGATAAAACATAGACGTACCCAGTTCAGTAACGACGAGTTATAGGTCTGCTCAAGGTATTATACCTCCAGTCGGTAATCTGGCGTGCGGGTGGCGCGCGATGAGTATACGGTAGTGATTCCTGAACTTCATTCTCTGTACACTGGAGACTCATTTTATGGCATGCGGTGTTACTCCCAGCTCAAAAAAATCTATAACACTCATGCACTTTGGCAAACAGGAGGATCTAATGGGGGTGTTTCGCCCGCCTCTATGGACATTGAGCACATTTGTCAAATTAAGGAGATTCGTCTGAACACTATACACCAGATACATTTTGGAGGCAACTGCTCTACTTCTGGTTTGCAAACATGTTTCTTACTAGGTTTATAACGGGTTACTGCTGTAATTACGTCTTCAGTGTGTATAAGTATTATAAATATTCGAGGAAAGACAAACATACACAGGTCATACTTACTATGTAATTAAATGCGGACGTCTGAGTGTACACATCCGTAGTCTCGTTGAACGATTGAGTGCCGTGTTTTAGCCTATAGAAAACTGCACAAAGTAGGCAAGTGGTGGTAATTGGACGCTGGGGGGAGAGACACGTGCACAAATTACTTAACTCGCTTCTCCTCGCGAACACCATAACATAATCTGGATCTCATTTTAACAACAATGCCGTCTGTCTTAAACTGGGCATGGTCTTATTGTAGCTCTTGTGGTTTTGTTCGTGAACCATGTCGTTGTGTGGTTATCTGAGTCAAATTCTAAATGGATTCGGCAAGTAATGGTGCGAAATGTGGTTTGTTTATTGTTAGCTGTTGGCAGATAAGAAAAGAGTCGTTCATGTAGATAGACAAAGTCTGTCGACCGAATATTTTCCATGGCTTGTGATCTAGTTTGTGAGCCGATATAAAAATGATCTTATGCTCTAGCGATAAATCATTATTCGACCTGCAATGTTAGAGAATCGCAATAAAATGTGTCCATAAGGAAATTGCATTTGCAAATTCACCCAGTCATGTGCAGCCTATAAAGAAAAGCCGGATGTAGCATGGCTACTTGATAGAATTGAGCCAACGCTTTTACATTAGCTCGTGTAAATGTTATTTTAAACCTTAATAGGGGCTTAAGAATAATTAAGATGATTTGATTGCAAAACACGATTATAGGATAAATAACAGGTTCGTCTTTGCGAGACTATCCTCGTGTTTTACTCACCAGCTGATCCCTCGTTCTGTCGAATCATATCAGCTTCGTATCAGACTATTCAATATCATCTACTGAAATTTAAACAGGCCATCACTGTATTTGTCATCGTATCGATGAGAGTAAAGCTAGGCTATGTTTACAATAGGCACCTGAACACAGTGTGCTGTCGCCGCCACAGGCTCGCACTCGCACGTGTCCAGTCTATGCGCACACTCAGACCAGAGAACTCCGTTAGTGCCACTTGTGGTCTGTAGGAACCTCAGCGATCAGGAGGTACATGGACTAGTGTCTGTAACAGATAAACACGCCCCATGCAAATTACATGGAGATATGCAATATTTCGACTCTACTATGTCGTTGCTCAAATCGGTGATGAATTCCACAATTCCCCTAGCGACATAGCATGACTCCTTTGTTTTCATTTGAGGTATTTGAACAAAAATTGACAATAGAAGTTGCTTATTTTTATTCTGGATAGTGCCAAAAAAGACAATCTTTTTCACCGTGTCTCTACCAAATAGCCTACTCACAGATGTTGAATGAGGACAGTGGTATTTTGGTCAAATTAGCTGTACTTTGAAGTACAAAACATAGTGTACTAATACATAATACACTTGTGCAAATGAGAGATACAAAACCGTGGCCTACTTCAACGCAACGATTCCAAGGGCCCAGCACTGACAGGTGCCCTCAAAGAACACTATAATAATTATTATTATTATAAATATATTATATTCTTTCATAGGGCCCAACATTTCTAGTGGCGCCCCTAATGGTGTCTGCTGTATGAAATTTGAACTTTCGGTTTTGCTTTCGTGTGCACCGTATCTGACTTTAAGTCTTTATACTAATTTTACTGTTGTATACAGGCACAGCCATTTCACCGAAAACTGGTTCAAAAGTAGAAAATCAGACTGAAGAAAGATGAGATACTAGCAAACCAGCTGAAACACAATCCCCGCGAACGCCAGTCAGGAAGATGTACCTAATAATACAAACCCTTTGAAACTTAGCACTTTGAAACTGCATGTTGTGCAAAACAAACGCATTGCACAAATGGAAAAGATGCTGAAAGACAGGGACATCAGGCCTACTCGAAAGTGCGTGGAAAAAGTTCCAAGTTATGTCTGCAAAGCCTATGTTTGATAGTGTCATGAAATGAAGTAGACAATGATGTAGTCTATGCCTGTTCTTCGTGAGCTGTTAAACTACAATTAATACCAAACTGTGAGTCAAGCGGAATGTTGAATGACGTTACTTGAAAATAGCGCATGTGTGGTGTGCGTTGGGCGGTGAGAATCTTCCGCCCTCTAGGCGATGGTTATCGCTAAATTTATGGGGTCCTCTGTGAATGGACACTGAGCGGCTGTTAAGCTATGGACGTTTCGAATAAGATGAAACAGTTTTAAGAACGCCGAAGAAGCATTTAAAAACTGCAGTCAACTGCTGCTACTGACCTTTAACGTTTAAGTTCTGTCTACTGATCCAGTTCAAAGGTGCTTGTCGCCACCTACTGTCTTTATACCGCAACAAATGGCATCTAACTTAGAGGGTGGGGGGATACGACAGTAGTGTCAGTAATTTAGATTCCAAGACACACACACACACCACTTTTAGACGTCACTTGAGGAAGAG
This sequence comes from Chanos chanos, assembly GCF_902362185.1. NCBI lineage: Eukaryota > Metazoa > Chordata > Actinopteri > Gonorynchiformes > Chanidae > Chanos > Chanos chanos. The sequence continues at coordinate 27,824,088 of NC_044501.1, read as the reverse complement.
AAATGCAGTGGATTCTATTTGAATGGAAGACAAGTTGAGACAAGATAGACAAGTTGAGCAGTTCAGCTATAAGTAAAGCCAAAACACAACCAAGAATAGGAAAAAAACGGAAGGGATGTGGTTTTCACTGAACATTCGTTGGCATGGTTACTTTGTCTGTCAGTGCTATGCATCTGGAATGAATGAAGTCATTTCCTGGTGTGGTCAAGTAGAAAGACAATGGAAATGATAAGAATGAATATCACTACTGTCTTGTTTGCTAGCGTGCAAAAGGGTCAAACTATGAACAGTTTTGATTCTTTGTGGCTTTGTGACCATTTTTTTGCAACTTCAACAGCTTTTGTTCATTCATTCATTCATTCATTCATTCATTCATTCATTCATTCGTTCATTCATTCATTCATTCATTCATTCATTCATTCATTCGTTCGTTCATTCATTCATTCATTCATTCAGCATAGTTTTATACTTATATTTGCCAATGCTAAAGAAAACAGGAATATTAGTTTGTTTGGCTTTAAGCCAAAAACCAGCAATCTATTAGCCATTAGATATAACTTCATCAACTTCAAAATATGTAGGTTTCTCTCTGTCCCTTTGACATTAGTCTAAATATTACAGGGGACAAAAACTGAAAATTGGTTGTTCAAGCAAACACTGACTGAAAGCATGAACAGAGGCACATATGACCCATCTCTCTCTCTCTCTCTCCCTTCCTCTCTCTCTCTCTCTCTCTCTCTCTCTCCCTTCCTCTCTCTCTCTCCCCCTGACTTACATTTTTCACTTTTGCTCTAGATTCTGTGCAGAACCTGCAGTCAGTGCAGAAACCACAGGGTGTCTGGGAGCCCTCTCTTTTGATCCAGGGTTAATATTACTCATAAATCTGTCCCTTGGGGTCAGGATCAGGGCTGGGGCTGGGGTCACATTTGACTGAAGAAGAGGATTAAGGATGTTTTGAAGATAAGGTCTACATGTGCATGAGGAAGATCACAGAGAGCTGGAGAGTTCAGCGCTTGACATGGCACACTGCTGCACAGACACTCTCTCTCTCTCTCTCTCTCTCTCTCTCTCTCTCTCTCTCACTCTCTCTACCTCTCTCTCTCCCTCTCTCTCTCTCTCTCTCTCTCTCTCTCTCTCTACCTCTCTCTACCTACCTCTCTCTCTCTCTCACTCTCTCTACCTCTCTCTCTCTCTCTCTCTCTCTCTCTCTCACTCTCTCTACCTCTCTCTCTCCCTCTCTCACTCTCTCTACCTCTCTCTCTACCTCTCTCTCTCTCTCTCTTTCTCTCTCTCTCTCTCTCTCTCACTCTCTCTACCTCTCTCTCTCTCTCTCTCTCACTCTCTCTACCTCTCTCTCTCACTCTCTCTACCTCTCTCTACCTCTCTCTCTCTCTCTCGTTTATTTGTGCAGGAGCGGAAACAGGTGCCCACAGCTCCATTGTTCTCTCCCTCCCAGCGGTGGTGATGGTGGCCGGTGAGAGGTAAAGAAAGTGAAGAGATGAGTCATGCTTTCAGAATGATGAACTAATGCCAGGAAGGAAGGAGCAGTAGGGTGAGGGTCTGTTACTACGCTGACACCCAAAGAAACACAGAGCTTTTCAACTCAAGAGTGTAGTCCCACCAGTCTAAAAGAATTCTTCTGGATTTTCCCCCTCTTGATCAATCTGTTGCCATGGTTATAGATAAAAATAAGTATACGTATAAGTATAAAATAGAGTATAAGTTTAAAATAGAGGATTTCTGCTCTACCACAGTACTGTCTGATATCAGATTGTAATATTTTAACATGAGAATGTCTCATTGTCAGAGCTACAGAAAAGAAATGTGCATATGAGCTCAGCCTCTTAAATATAGTTTAGTGTTTTCATTTTGTTTGTTCATTTTTGACACTTTGATGTGACTGAAAACATACCCACCAAACTACATACTGTATGGACTCTCTCAACAATGAGCAAGCTTACACACACACACACACATACACAATCACACACACATACATACACATCAGGCACAGAAAACACAGACAACGATTTTGCAAAATCAAGAACAATAAATTTAGTTTAATTTATATAAAATAGGTCACGTCTTTGTCCAGCAAAAGAGCATCATCAAAATCATCACTATCCTCAACATCAATTTGTACAATTACATTATTTGGCTACAACAAGTCCTCACCCAGTTTGGACTGCGAAACAAAAGAGATTATTGTACACCACTGACAGCATATTACTGATCCATCATTTTTGAAAAAATAAAATCAAATACAATATGCAGCACCTTAATATTCTTCACCCGCCAAAACACTCTACCCCGAGGATAATTTTTTTTAATGATACTCAAATACCACATATGGCACCAGGCCTCTTAAATTAAAATATAAAAAATATGTTAGTAGTTAAATACAGCTAATGCATTAATGTCTTTTTAAGCTGTCCAGGGAAGAAAACAGAATAGCCCCCTCACAAAACATAAAGCAAATTTGTTAAAAACCAAAAAGAGTATGATAATAATAGTAATAATATTTTCTGGTTTCAGGAATTACAGTTTCTCTCTCTCACACACACAGAGTCTCACACACACACACACACACACTCAGACACACAAACCTATGAGGAAATGTTTGACTTGAACTGCTAAGCTTGAGTATATTTTTTGTGGACTGCATCCAAGGATTTGTAATGCAGAATAGTGAGGAACAGGTCCCAGAGCATGAATAGGGACAAACACTTGGGTATTTAAGTAAATCCTACAAATAAACGTTCTTTTTTCCTCTCTTTTTTTTCAATCCCAGTACACTTACTTGTCCTTTCTAAACATTTCATTTCCCCTCAAATGATCTGTTAAAGATTCCCTCACAGTCTCTTTATAGAGTACTATCTCTTCTTAAACCCACCGTGTGTTCCACATCAGTTCCTTTATCTAAACTCCTAACACACACCTACACATTCCATCTGTCTCGTTTCATGCTTAAAGTCCAGGCAAATAAAAAAAATAAAATAAATAAATAAGAAAACCAAACAGGCTCCTTGGGTCACTGTTGGATCAAGTGGCTTCTTCTGAAAAAAGCATCTTATGCTTTCAGACTTCTTTATAACTCAAGGGGAAAAGACAAAAATAAAAAAGCAAGTGACTGTCAGCATGTGTAAAATGTAGTGTGGCTCAGTTACACTCCTGAAGAGCCTGTCAGTTCCCTCTGGACTTTGATGCCTATCTGTTTGCTGGCATCTCTGATTCTCCTGATCTTTTTCTTTTCATTTTTCATATATTTTAGTCTTATTCTCATCACTGTAACACTATGACCTTTTTTTTTCTTTTGAAGGGTGGCAGGGGGGATGTCAGTTTTTTTTAACAGGCCTGCAGGACAGGGGGTCCAGGTTGGTATGGGTCGGTCAGAACCTTGTAGCGGATCTTGGTGTTGGTTACGGCGCCGTGTTTCTGCCTCAGGTGCAGTCTCAGCTGACTCTTGTGACGAAAGTGCAGATCACACTTCTCACACTAGGGGGCAACACAACAAAAAAACAGGCATAAAACAGCTGTGTTCCCAGCACAAACATGGTCTCTCAAATCTTTTCCGTGTTCAGTAAATCAGCTTTATACAG
>NC_044501.1:27680489-27807989 GCF_902362185.1 Chanos chanos | reverse complement strand
GCTGCGTGCCAACTTTTTTCGAATTTGTGGGACACGTATGACCAAAAATGTTACAGTTACTAGGAAGCTATGTAATGAGTGTAAAGAAGGATGATTCCAAATGTTGAAGTAAGACATTGTTATGCTGGCTGAATTCGGGGGAATATTCTGCGGAACCCGTTTTCCCACGGTCATGGTTCAACTCCACGAAATGTCATTCATATGACGTTATTCACAGACTGTTTGTACTTTGGTGAGGTAACAGTCTGTAATAACATAAACCCGACGTCAAAATTAGGTAATTGTTGGCAAATTGTGCACTGAATGTGCTTTACTTATCTAATATTCTTGACCAGTTTCACTGCCGCCCCCCGACTTGCTCGAAACACGAGGGACAAATCCATAAAACTTGAAATGATGCATGGTTTAGCAGTTCAAGTCCCCGGGACTCAAAGCTTTACCACAACGAAGCACAGTCATACCTAATTAAAATGATCCACTAACCATTAGGTTTGAACCAAGTGTAATAGACACCCTGTGCATTTTCTTACGGTTGTTAGACTGGAACTGGGGAAAGTGTGTTCTAGAACACAGTTAGAGCTCAAACTAATTTTAATTTGGTAAATTCGAATTCAGATGAACTTTTATGTCTTTGTACTGTATTTGGAGACGAAAGCCTGCAGATGTAGTTGAATCTTAAAAAAACAAAAGGAAGGTTTGTTTAATCTACATGCTAAATTTATGTTACACTTTTCACAGCAAAAACACCAGTGTTAAATTAACACTGTGGGTGCGTATTTGAGTCCAAGTGGACTCCTATATACACTCTCAGTGTTAATTTAACACCCTCATAGTTGATTTAACACTGTTGTTTTTTGGGTGTGTAATGATTCAGCAATTAGAAATTCTGATTAGAGTTCACGTCTGACAATTTATTTTTGGAGCGCCTATGCGTACTCTGTTACTCCAAAATAAACGAGACGTAAGGGGATCAGGTCGCCAAAGGCGCCATCATTTCTCCTTCACTAAAGACGGATGGACACCATCTGTCATCTTAATATGGGGCACGGTCCAATACAGCCCCCTGCACCTCTCCGTGCACGACGACCTGACGTCACACGTTTGGAATACCGTAACAAGCTCGTGGGCCTGTGTCACCCGTAGGATCCTCGGAAAAGTAGGTTACAAAAATGAAATAGATCTGAAAATGAAAGTATTGCGAAAAAAAGTTTATTTGCCTTCGTAGTTGTAAACAAAACTGTGAGTAGACATGGCGAATTGTGATTTTTCTGGTGGTTTGTCTGCAACAAGTGAGAGCTATTTTCCGAAATATTTTCAATTCATCTGTCGAGGCGAGTTGCACTGTTAGCTTTTCCATGCGAACAAACAAACAAACAAATATAACGCATTTTAATTACGAATCACATGGATCTTAGATCCCTAGTTTTAGAGTCTGAGGTGTTTTATACCCTCAGTCGTTTACATTAAGAAAATCAGTTTGTTTGGAATCACTGGAAATGTTGATATGTATTTGGGACCACGCTCAAACGTTGAATTACTCAAGTCCACGAGACACATTACGCTACTAGATAACGACGATTTCTCTTTATCAAATAAGATTGGCAAATAACAGAGGTCTAAGACTGTTCTATACTCTCAGTCGCACATTCTAGCAGCACGATAGCAACACATTGTCATTTTAATCTGCAGATGAGAGGCACAGCAAGAGAGCCGTGACTTTGTGGAGTCGCCAGGATTTTAGAGGTAGGCTACGGAAATCATTAATACTCTATTGTTTTAGTTCGCTGCTACACGTCTGACAGTATGTTTTTTAAAACTGGTTGCCGTGCTACACTTTTCCTCTCTAATCCCGATGAGACCCTGCAGTATCTGCGATGTGTCTCTCCAACACCAGTTCTTGCCGTTTAACGCTTCTCTCACCATGAAGTGTGCCGGGAGAGTTCGGATCTGACAAGTAACTATCAATATCCCAATGTGTTCGTGTGTCCGTAATGTGCAATGTGGAACAGACCCTTAAAACTGTTGGAAACCCCCCGACCCTATCGTGATAGCACTGTTATTTTACGGCCCACCAATCCCCGGCTTCGACTGTTTTTCAGACGGATTTAGATGTAAAAGCAGCCGGCATGGTCAGCGCATTAATCTCGCTGCGTAAAATTTAAGAGTTTCCTATGAATGAAGCAACTGAATCAGATCAAACTATTGCGATAATGTTTAGATGGCTACATTAAGCGGACCGTGGTCTCTGAAATTTGCACTTCAACGCGTAGCTACATGGAAAACCTCACAAGTAATTACCGCTCCAGTTATAATTTGCTTATCAACGCCGAGCTCAAATGATAGCCAATTATCGGTAGAGTAATTCTTTTGAGACGGCTCAGTTCCGTCTCAGTTGTTCTGTGTTCCGCAAGAACGTGGTTACTGCATTGTTGATTAGTCATTGTTATCTTATACCAGGTGCTTTGACAGTTTGGTGAACTATTACACAACGTTTCCACAACATCTTATTTTCCTGTGTGAATCTGGACTTGACGGGTCAAAGTGAAGAATAAAGGACAATAGCTATTGTACCAATGGGAGAGTTAAAACAGGGGGTTACACGGGTCTAAGGCAAGTGTTTTGCACCTGTGGGAATAGTGTGTGTGTGGGTTGGAGAGAGAGTGTGAGCTTGTGTGTGTGTGTGTGTGTGTGTGTGTGTCCGTTGCCCAGGCATGCCGTTTGTGCGAGGACTCCTGGAATTCCCCTCTTGGATGGGAATGGCTCTCTCTTTTCCTGCTTTTTAACTTAGAGCCTATTGTTTAAAAATGGCAACTGAGGGTTATCATAGGAAATGCAGAGTGGAGCATCTGTCATTTTCCCTTAGCAACTGCATGCTGAGATATACACAAGACATGTCACTGCATGAAAACCCGTTTTTGTTTGTTTTTTTGGCAAATATTTTCAACGATGGTAATGAAATATCCGTTAATTTCATGTCTCGTCCGCATTGTTTGGTCTGGTGGCAGTTAAGAAACTGTTTTCCAAGTGTTTGTTCCCATAGGTGCAAGTCCTGACTTGCTTATGTGATTAGAAATCGCTCCGCCTTAGTCCTTGGAAATACCTTTTTCTTATTTCCTTGTATCCTCATTGTCTGCAGGGGTGTCATCATGATGTTATGGAAGAGCTAGTCTAAATATTTCACATATCTGGATTTGATTATGGCTCTCCATTGTGGATTAAAACCCGCTCCTGACTTTGTACTAGTTTCTGAACTCTGTGTCCAACACAGGCCTCTTGTGTGAAATGGCGAAATTGGTTGATTGAACCAAGTTGTAACGTACGTTTGCGCACAGACTCCTCAGCTAAGCAGGTACAGAGTTTCTTAAAAGTATTGGGGTAAGGGTTGCGGCTATCGCTTTTGCGTTTCATTTTGTCGCTTGTGTTGCAGAATGTTTCATTTGTCTTCATAATAAAAAAAAAAAGCCTTCGTAGATGGGCGTCCCGACGGCTCCGTGACACGGCTGTGTTCGGCTTTCAGTGCTCTGATATGTCTGGACCCACCTGGCTGCCTCCAAAAACCCTTGGGAGCCCGGAAAGATCCACGACGCAGATGTCGCACGCAGGACCTTCCGTCTACAGGCCGCCCAAGAAGATCTCTCCTTCCGACCAGAGGCCCAAATATGGTGTGTACGACCAGAATGGAGGTGCGGGAGGAAATCCACTCCCTGTCAGATACATGGCTACTGGATCTACAGGTAGGAACATAAATTTACTCTGTGAACATAAGCCCCTAGCGTGAAGTCAATCTTCTGTGAGGAATGTTTATCTCAAAAATGGAGGTAATTTTTTCGAGGATTAACCATCCGTTGTGAAACTTGTTCACGTGACTGAAAAGGTGGAGTAATGTTGAAAGAATCTATCATTCTTTTCATTCTTTCTATGTTGTTGTTGTTACTGTTGTTTTTCCTTAACTGAATGTTTATTTGTGTTTGTGTGTGTGTGTGTGTGTTTCTGTTTGTCTTTTCAGGTGGAGTGATCCAGTCCCCACACCAGGATGACCGTCCTGGTCCTGGTACCTTCCACCCCCTGTCTCCCAAGCCCGGTGAACAGTACTACCCCCCAAACCACGGGTCCAAGGAGGACCGGCACATGTGGAACCCACACATGTCCACCTACGACCATCACGTGAGTCTTAAAAACACTCTAAAAACAATCAAAAGAAAACAAACAGTAAAAATGGTAAAGGATGATCCACACAAGAACACTTGTTGTTGTAAGAGTGTTCTTTCAAGAGTCAGGGTGTTTGTGTAAGAGAATATAAACAGTATAAACCACAGTCATTTTTGATATCCTTGATATTCTCTTGATATAGTTGATTTTTTGCCTGCCTGTTGTCTAAATAAGGTTTTGCTCTATGTAATCAGAAACTGTTCCAGTTAAAAAAAAAAACACTCAAGAAATGACTACAATTGAAACGAGTTAACTCCAACATTGAGCGATAAATTCACAAACTGTTTTCTTCCTCTCAGAGTCGTGGTTCAGAGAAGCATGTTTCTAACATTGAATCGGAGATCGATTCTCTGACCTGTATGCTGGCTGATCTGGATAGTCACCCACAGAACTCAAGCACACAGGTAACCAGGCTAATTCTGCTCTACCTCATCTAACCGTAAAACACACACTGTTACACAGCTGACCTTTAGTGAACTTCACACAAAGTCTGAGATAAAAATCAAGGCTGTTTTTGTCTCCCTGAAAACAGGCATTGTGAATTGCAGTGATTTTGACAGTATCAAATTAGAAAATATATATATATATTTTTGTACATTTTTGTACATGTTTTCATATATCAGAACTTACAGAATCATCCTTGCTGTTATAAATCAAAGATATTGTCTTTAGATGTATATATGTCTATATCTTTGTAGTTATACGCAAAGAAAAAGTGTGCTTCACACAAAGCAGTGAATCTTAAGTGCATATTTGTAACCTACCTGAAAACTTGAAAACACTTAACAATGTTTTTCTATTCTCTCTTTCCTGTACAGTTGTATGATAACGTGCCTTATAGCAACCACATCTCAGGGGACCGTTACAAACCCTCACCCCAGCCAGGGTCACTGTCTCAGGGCAGGCCGTCCATGGGCTACCTCCCTCATTCCCAGAGCCAGTACCACCATTCTCCCCAGCACCCTGGCTCCCAGTACTCCAACCAACCAGACTACGCCTACCCATCCCCATCGCCGTCCTCCACTTTGTCTCACAAGCCCTACCCACAACCCGTGCCAGCATCGTACACCACCGCCTCTACCCCCACCGGCCCGCGGTTCAGCGTCCAGGTCAAAACTGCTCAGCCGGTTGCCTACAACCAATCAGGTCGGCAAGCTGAGCAGGCCTACACTCCGCCTCCACCGAGACAGCACGCGTCCCGCCCCTCTCCGCAGGACCGCCCACACTACCCAGAATCCTCCCGGCAAGGGCAACAGAGCTGGTACCCTTCGCCTCCCCCTGCTCAGGAGCTTCACTCTGATGCGGGGTATAAGGCAAGTTCGGGAGGGCCGCCGGGGGTCCGAACCACCCAAAGCGCCTCACCCAAAAAGGCTCCTGAGACCCTGCCCACTGGGTCTAGTCACAGCTCTGCGTATCAGCCCAACAAGGTGAGGAGTCCAACAGTTGATTTTCATGAAATGCCTTTAAGACATGAAAGATGTTTATGCGAAATGTACGCTGTGGATCTTTTTTTTTGCCCCCCCTCACAATACTGTATTTCTGATGTTTGGCCTCAAGGGGGCAGTGCCACGACCTGAGGAAGAGCTGGATCGTCTCACTAAGAAGCTGGTTTATGACATGAATCATCCACCCACAGAGGAGTATTTTGGTACATGCTGATTAGTCTTTAATAATACTTTTTTTCTTATGGCTTAATTTGTCTAGGAGTCAATGTTGTTGTGTTGCTTACAGTACTGGAGGTTACGGCTTGAGTTTGGAAAAGTTTGTGTATCAGTTAGTAATAAAATTAAAAACAAAAAAACATAAAAATAAAACATAACTAGATAATAGCTGTGATGGGAGGTGCTGTTTTCGTGAAGAAGATTACTGGCACAGTGATGGATTAGTTTCATGTGATGACACACTGTTCCTTGTTCCCGATAAAGTTTATGATAATGAATAACACAATATGAACAAGACTGAAAACATAAGGAAAAAAACTGACAGCTAGGAGGGAAAACTGTCAACCTGTCAGATGTTTCATCAGATATCTTTCTCCAATCCTCTCTCCTCTCCTTCTCTACCTCTCTCTCCCTCTCTCTACCTCCTTCTCCTTTGCTCTCTCCTGCTCACTCACAATCACTCACTCTCTCTCTCTTTCTCTCACTCACTTACTCACTCTCTCTCTCTCTCTCTCTCTCTCCCTCTCTCTCTCTCTCTCTCAGGTCGCTGTGCTCGGTGTGGTGATAACGTGGTGGGAGATGGCAGTGGCTGCGTTGCCATGGAGCAGGTGTTTCATGTGGAGTGTTTCACCTGCATCATGTGCCACGCCCGTCTAAGGGGACAGCCCTTCTACGCCCTGGACAAAAAGAGTTACTGCGAGAGTTGTTACATAGTGAGTCTACCTCCCTCTTCTCCCCCTATCTCGCTCTCTCTCTCTCTCTCTCTCTCTCTTTTTTTTTTTTCACTCCACTGCCCTTCTGCCCGTACTGATTTCCATAATGATTTCCCTTACTTACACTCTCTCTTCCTCCCTCCTCTCCGCTCCTGTCTATCTGTCATCATGACATTATCTAACAGTTTTACTTCCTCCTTTCATCCATCACTGGACGTTTTAATCACTCCCGTGGAGCTGCCGCACTCTCGTTCACCTCCCATTTTCCCTCCTTTGAGCCCCTGCCTTTTTCTGCCTTCAGACTCTGCTCTGTGCTTTATTTATGGCTTCTCATCTCTCTCTCTCTCTTTCTCTCTCTCTCTCTGTCGCCCTCGGTAGATTTACATCTGTCTCTTGCACTTCGCCTTTTGTGCCAAGTTAACTCCTGTTCCCGTGCACTGTATCTATAAATCCTCACGTACAAGAGAATGAATCCGCATGGCCAAAGACGTGCTGTTATTTAGTGAAGAGATGAGACAGAAAGAGGGATCTAAAAAAAAAAAGGGGGGAAAAATCGAAGTAGTGTTCTTGGTGCTGGTAATAGATTTGAACAAGATTTGTTAAAGTTAGACATTCATGGAAAAAAAAGTCACGTTTTTATTGGTATAGTTTTTGTTTTATGGATCAAAATACTCTCTCTGTCGCTCTCTCTCCACACATGTGTACTGTTATGACCTCATAACATATTCCATGTGGTTCACTCGTCGTATTAGACATGCTTACTGACGCTCTGTCTCTCTTTCGTTTACTCTCTTTTTCTTCTTCTCTCTCTCTCTCCTTCCCTCTCTCATATCCACCCTCCCAGAGTACGCTGGAGCGCTGTTCGAAATGCTCGAGCCCCATTCTGGACCGGATCCTGCGGGCCATGGGCAAAGCCTACCATCCACGCTGTTTCACCTGTGTGGTGTGTGGATGTTGCCTGGACGGAGTGCCCTTCACTGTGGATGCCACCTCCCAAATCCACTGTATTGAAGACTTCCACAGGTCAGATGCCCTGCTGCACTCACTTTTAATGGGTTGACTTTTAAGGTCAAAGAGTATGCCATCTCTCAGACTGTTGACCATTTTTGTCCATTTCGTGTTAGCTCGAGATGTGAGCATTGTGTTCTCTGAGTTTCAGCATACGGGGAAATATGTTTCAGATTTACTGTAATGCAGTGATGTTCTTAAAATGATGTTTCCATTTAATTAATTATTGGTCTTATGGTCTTGTGTCCTAATTGTGAAAGAGAATGGTTTCTCTAACTGTCCTTTGGGTTTCTTTGCTCACGTTTAATGAGAACTGTTCTAAAAAATTTGCCCCTTTGTATGTGTGTGTTTTTCGAAGCGTAGGCCTTGTGGGTTTGAGCCCATAAACATTGACAGAAACCCATTTCCATCAGTCAGAAAGAAATGTCATATCGCAACTGATGCCTAAAATCTCACAGTTTTGACTTGCTATCACAGAATAGCAATTAATATCGTACAGTTGTGACATAGGAAGTAAATGTCATGACAATAGTATGTTAGAGCTGTGACTTAGTATTTCATAGTTACGAAGTAATTGCTTCAAAATTTGTTGTAATTCGAAAAAGTAATTTGAAATTGAAAGTATTTGTAACATCTCAGAATTACGACATATGAGTTTGTGATGCGAAAGTACAAATTAAGAAGACACGTTTATGAATGAATGAATTTCGCACACTTGCATGTTAGTAATTAGAATTACAGAACAGTGTTGTCTCACTCAATGCTTAAGAATTTCAGCATCTGCAAACAGCCTACCTTAAGATAGACACGCGTAGTTTTAGCATAATTGATACAGCGACTACCATAATTTATTCCAAAATTGATTACTGAATGGAAGGACGGTGTGTAAAGACAGACTCTTGATCAGAGACAACTGATCAGATTAGCTAATGGGGTTTGTTTTTGATTTGACAGGAAATTTGCCCCTCGCTGCTCGGTGTGTGGCCAGGCGATAATGCCGGAGCATGGCCAGGAGGAGACGGTCAGGATCGTGGCTCTGGATCGCAGTTTCCATGTGAACTGCTACAAGTGTGAGGTGAGTGTCCGGAAAGCGCAGGTCCACCTAAAGAACGATATAGTTTTAAATTTCACAAATATATTAAGAGCGTCTGCTCGTGTTAAAGAATCGGTTAAATGTTGGTGTTAGCTGTCGTCGCTAAAGCTAACCAGGCAAAGTTTCTTTTTCGCTCATGGTTTTGCCGGTAGTCTCAATGTTATGTTAGCTGGTGCTGCTAAAGGCCCATTAAACTATTTACTAAATGGTGACTTTATCATGTAACAGACATTATATATTTGTGTGTGTGTGTGTGTTAACAGGAATGTGGTTTACTCCTCTCGTCTGAGGGTGAGGGGCGTGGTTGCTATCCTCTGGACGGACACATTCTTTGTAAAAGCTGCAGCGCTCGACGCATTCAAGACCTCTCTGCCAAAATCTCCACCGACTGCTAACGGCTCTCTCCTCCCTCACGGTCACCCTCCCTTCCTGTACTCTTCTTCACACCCCACCTCTCTCTCTCTTGCTCTCTCTCTCTCTCTCTCTAGCTCTCCTTTTCTCTTTATGAAGATAGTTGTCAGAAGTGTACTGTCTTCATGAAGTGACTACCTGTTTTTTGTTGTTTTTGTTTGTTTGTTTCTTTCTTTCTTTTCCCAAGTGGCAAAATGAGGTAACCTTAAGGTCAGATATGTAGCTCTGGCTTACTGGAAAATTGATGTTGTTATTTGGTTTTGTAAACTCACTGGAAATGGTCATTTCTTACAAGAACATCTCAGTGTCTTTACTGCTCTTGCCAGGGGTCTAGTCAGGATCTTATAACATTTGGAACATGAAGCTAAAACCCTGTAGATTTAAAGAACTGATTTAACCTGCCACCAAACTGGAGGTATCTCTATGTGTTCTCTGTTCTATGTTTATGAGAGAGAATTTTATAATGTTACAAACTCCTGAATGTGCCTCAGCGCGTCCTTTTCCCGCCTCTGTTCATTTGCCTTCTGTATATTTACTAATCCAAAGTAACAGAGTCCCAATAGTCTTAAAGCTGCTTCCTCTTCTTTGTCTCCTTTTCTGTGTCACTGATCTCAGAACAGTCAGGAGACATGGAAAAACTATGACAGAAATTCCTACCACTCACACAGCCTAAATCATCATTGTTGTGATGACACTGTTTGTTTGGTGTGGCATAAAAAGCGAGGAAACCAGAGGGAAAAAGAGACATGTAGAGGAAGCACGTTACAGGCAGGGCACATGCGCGCACGCGTGTGTATGCACGTGTGTTTGTGAGACGTTGACTGTTGCAATAGGATCAAGGCTTAATCAGGGTTTTGGCGGGGGGGGGCTGTACAAATAACAATTACTGCCCTTATGAAGGATTTCTGCAGCTATCATCACATTGCTTAGTTACCGTTCCTTCACTGAGATCTTAACTGCAATCTAGCTGTCTAAAATACCTCTTTATCCTCGAAGTGAAACAGGGTTTTAACATTCAGTGGGTCAAAAGTGGATGTTCTGAATAAACACAATAGCATTAAGGCTTCTTTATTTTCCATAATCCATAACTTGTATTGTACCCCTGTTCTGCAGGCAGGAGGGGTAAACTTAGTATCGGAAGTAATGCCATAGCCACGCTAGTACTTAGATCTTTAACAACCACCTCAAGCCAACTCCTGCTAGGCACAGCTACAGGGATTTCCAGATGAGGAGCGATCGGTTTGAACGCTTTTATGCTAACGGTCTTGTCGGCGAATGAGACGCTTGCAGGAAGGCAGATGTGTTATCCGTCATCCAGCTACTTTTTTCCCTCCTTTTTTTCCCCCCCCCCCCATTTCATCTTGCTATGGCCCAAGTGTATGGTTTACATGAAGAAACTGCAGACTGAAAGTAAAGCTTTTATGTTTCATGCAGGTGCAGGAATTAGTTAAATGCATATATACGAGGGTGTTTTAGATACAGGTTGTTTTGAATAATGAAGTGGTGAGTTTGAAATACAGTTAAATTGATTAGTTGTGCAGTGCTGAGGCGTGTAGGTGAAGTGGTGAGAGAGAGATATTGTATATTGAAGAACAGGTTTAGATAAACATGTGCCATTCTAGAAGTTATGGAGATAACGTTTGTTGCTGTGGCAACAGATAGGTCAGCGCTAAATTCAAATAATGAAGCATTTTTCAACACCGAGGTACTGTATGAATTTAGACTTTTATCTCGTATAATACAGCAGCTTAGGAAATACATAATGTTTTCTTCTTTTCTGTCTAGATTTTTGAAAGATCAGTTTACCATCCATTGACATGAACATTGACAGTTGAAAGAAAGAAAGAAAATCGGATGGGGCAAATATCTGAAGGGGATGATCAGGTTGTATTTTAAGGAGGATCCCTAAAACATTTAATTGTTGGTATTATGAAACATTGAATTGTGAGGCACTGCGTTAGCTACTGGTTACATATCACAATTCTGTTTTTCTATTTGTATGTATTGAGGGTAACAAGAGGTTACTGATTTGATCCTCATTCAACATTCAGGGGTCAACTGTTAATATTCCTTTCTGGTTTTCTTTTCTTTTTCTTTTTTCTTTGTCTTCCTGATTTATAATCTTTGATGAGTTTTTTTTCCTCTGAGTTTACTGATGGATTGACTGTTACCTATGCCAGTGATTTATGAAGTGAATGAAGTCAAAGAGGGCCATGAATGAATAGCACAGACATATAGTTGCTCTCTTGTGAGATGTCTTATAGTGCTTGCCAAGGATTTCTGATTTATAATTTTTTTTTTGTTTGGTTTTGTTTTGTTTATTGCTCAGATTGATACTCAGCGAGTGAGAGGATGCAAACTCTAGTATCCAGTAACAATGGTTGTTCCTTTGCAGTTTGATTTTCTGGTTTATTCATTTTGTGTTCAAACTGTTTTTTGGGTCTTTGATCCTCCCAAGGAAGTTTTTTTTTTTTTTTTTTTGTCGATTTTCGCCATTTGTGTTTCCTGCCTTTTATGTCTTTGCTAAAATACGAGCCAGATCATGCAATGCCAACACATAAAACTTTTTTTTTTTTTGGATCTCTCTCTCTCTCTCTTTTTCATTTGTATTTTTTGTTTGGATACTTTGAGTACCCCCTCCTAACCTGTTTTGGTTTATGTCTGTCATGTCACTGATAAGCTGCATTCAGATATCCCGCCATGTCTGATATTAATCTTGGGTTGAGATTCAGTTTATGATGGATAATAAGCTCTTGTTCTGTCTGATACCATTTGAACTGAGACTGTGTCAGTTTGTTCTGGGCTACCGTGTCATAAAGTTGGCATTTTTGATATCCGGGGGCGCGCGCGCGCGTGTGTGTGTGTGCGTGCGTGTGTGCGTTTGTGTGTGTGTGTTTGTTTGTTTGCTTGCGTTTGTAGCAATTCCTCATCTCATAAATCCGTCCATTTTTGCCACAGACAAATTTGCTCCCTCGTTTGATTTTCCGGTGAAGTCGGCGGAGCATGAGTGTTTCTTGCTGATGTCAGACATCATAAAGCCTAGGCTCACCTGGGTTAATGCTTTTGTCTTCTTTACAATAAAACATCTCTCAAAAGTTGTCTTATCACCTTTCAGATCCTTCAAAACCATGACACCTCTCTGTGATTTGACCGTATAAAAGGTAATGGTACTGGCTTAATGGAAAGAAAGCTCCAGTTTTTATGGGTAAGGTAAGTATGAAATCGGAGGTAGCTGGAGACTTCTATGAATACGTCAGATTTTAATGAAGTAACGGTTTCAACCGCATACACATACGCACACGCACACGCACATGTGTAAGAACTCATACACACTCTTTTTAATGAAACAAATGTCTACATCGCTCATATGTCCACTGGCTGTAGCCAGTCACTGTCTTACACATACCATGTTGGGCCAGTGTCATGGCAACAGTGCCCATGTCTTTCATACACACACACACACACACAAATAAATAAGTATATATATAAAGAACATACATACTTGGATAGAACTAGTTAATGTACAAAGCTTTGGCAAAATAATTTATATCTTGCCCAACTGAAACCAATCACAGCCTGACAAAAGCATGCACAGAGAATACACAGATTACAAAAATGTCCATTTGGAGGTTAGCTATAGCAAAATAAATGACGATGTCATTCTTATGTATGAGAGAAGTCTTCATCTACATCTATCAAATTTAGCTTGATTATGCAGAAGAGCAGCTAACAGGAAGTGAAGGTTTTCCAGAAGAAGTTTCGGCAGCCGGCTTTACGCTCTCTATGAGAGAGGGGTAACTGACGCACCATCATGTCTCGTCCACCCAGCGCCTCTACCTCTGAGAGGATGTCATTGTCCCTCGGGGACACCAGGTCAGAGAGGAGCTTCACCAGGAGCACACGGGAGAGCTCCTGGAGAATGGAGAACAAACCAAAGCACAGGGAAGGAGGAGTAGATGAAGGTTCCATAGGTTTTAATACTTGAACGAACAAACAAACAAACAAAACAACCCTAAAAACAGAACCTTGGGCTCTTGTCTTTTGAGAGAGGATTTCCTGAGTCCCTTATACTACAACCACCTGTACGACGAAATATGATTCCATAAATTCACTCTAGGAGTGTCACTCAAGTATAGTGCATTTTTTTCTGACGAAATCAACATTTCCCCATGAATTCTACTGTTTTAAATAATTGAGTAAGGGTTCAGCGCTTAATTAATTACTTACACTAATGCGATACTGCCAGAATTTGTGAAATAATGAAAAGAACACAGCACAAGAGACAGCTGTCACTTATCACTGTGTTACATTTACATCTATGTATGGATTTCAAATTCTGTGAAACCATTAGTAACTTCTTCTGTGGACAAAAAACACCAAGGTTTACTAACCAGTGATTAAAAAAACCAAGTTAAAACTCAACGACACCCACAAATAGAAACAGGAGTCATCCCTCACCTCACTGCTTTTGGGGTCCATGTCTGAGTTGAGGATTTGGGTCAGTACATCTCTCTGCGGAGCTGCGTTCACCGTACACGCCAGAACCGAAATGGACACGACCACTGTAAAGACCTGGAGCTGGGAACACGACATCTTCAGTTGACTTTTACAAGAGTAACACAGCATACACGCACAGATCTTTTCTTTTTTTCTTTTCTTTTCTTTTTTGTCTTCCGAGTCCTCTAGACCTTTGATCAAGCCTGATTGATCCCCACTAACGCGACGTGGTTATATAGGAACCAAGCCGGGAGGATGATGAGGGACTGATTTTGGCGATGTGATTGGTCGACGGAGAGTCAGGGTGTTGGCTGAGTGTATCAGTGGGAGATGGAGTTGGTGGGTGTTTCGGTGGGGTGTAAGATAGAGGGAGGGTGTGGAGAGTTCTCAGGTTGGGGGGAAAAAAGGAAAAACATTTGATAAGGCTGTGATGCAATGTCCCTTTGTCACCTTAATTCACAATCATCTAAGACTGACTACAGTGATATAAAGAATACCACTATCTATATACGCAACTTGTATCAGCTCACATTTGAAACCTTGGTTGTGATGAACCACTCATTAGCAACTAAAAGAACCAATAGTTCCTTATGGTGATTGTGGGTGACTTTTTGCTGGTTTCTCAAGACTATAGCATTAAAGGGGTTGACACCGGTCACTGGTAAGGCAAGCAGGGTGTCACTTACGATTAGGCGCGTCGGGGTGTTGGCATGTCATGCTCTCTGTGTGTGATCCTTGTTACACGGACCCGCTAATGACGAGAAGTGACTCAAATGTTAATTGGTCTGCCCGCCCACTGCCTCCCTATAGGCCGTCATCGTGCGCAATTGCCAACTAGCTACAAAGTCTCTCCATCTCCTTCACACACACACACAAAAAGCTTATTCTCTATTGAATAAACTCCATTTAAGACTCGAAACAGATAAAGAAGAGGTTTACGTAGTTTATTTATTTGTGCATTTCATGAGCCAAAAATCCTGTTACATAGACTGTCAACTTCACCTAAGAGGATGTAAAATTCTTTGTTAATAATTTTTGGACAATGGACTCTTGACAGCAGTAGGCCTAATAGACCCAGTAGAATTTACTGTAGATCTATGTCAGACGAAAAAAATGAGCATCTTACAGAAAACTGCCAAAGGTCTTATCTTGTTGACAATCATTTATGATGAATTGCTCCTTTGGGACTAGAAAAATGTCCTCCCTCCAAAAATATGTGAGAACCATAAAAACGATCACTAAAAACCATCTTAATTAAGAGAGAACACTCCAACAGGTCTTCCGGAAATATCTCTTTCTGAAAGGCCTGCACTGACTCCTCCGAGGAGTTGTTTTGAATGTGTGTGATGCCAGGCGCAGGTGTGGCAAGGTGACCTTTCCTTGCCTTTTCGCCAACCCCCGACCCCCCCAGGTTTACCCGCTGCATGCTCCGATTACTCAGACTCTCATGCCACCCTGAGCAGTCATTAACATTTCACCGAAGAGAGGAGGGCATGGTGACGCCACAGACCTCACACTGGGCAACTAAACACGGCCAAGCTGATCCTCTCTACCACCTCCTGGCAACCAGGCCGGTGATACACGCATGGTTTCATTTAAGAGGCAAGGACGAACAAGCTTTGACCACCTGGACTCCCTTTACTAAAATAATCAAGGACTTACTTTCACATTGATTTTAAAGTGCAAAGACGTGACTTAGAGTTCAAACCAGGTCATATTCGAGTCAGTTATAAGTTCTACGACTAACTATACGTAGAAAAAAAAACCCAATTATCAAACATGTTTTCATTACTGGAATGGCTTCAATTATTCAGATTTCTACGGTCATATCCATACTGTCCTCTGTGATTATCAAATATATTTACAGTTTATGAGGCTTTATGTATCCAATATATCCATATAATTATAGGTTTTTTAGATCTCATTTTAGGCAGACATCAAAGCATGTTGCAGGGAAGGGAGAACAGATTGTGCTGGAATAAATAAGTCCCAGCTCTGCCGACACCACACACAATGGAGAGCTGATCAGTGACTGCTGTGTCTGCTTGTGAAGATCTTTTTGTACAGCAGAACGGAGACAGACACAACGACTGTCATTGGTACGTGTTGACAGATGTCAGCAGAGAAAGAGTTTAACGTGAGATTCCCTCCAAAACAATGTCATCACTGTGTTTGCATTGGACAAAGCGAGCTAAGATACAACAACCCTGCTCAAAGATTTATGTGAATACATGGTGACATGATAAGCAACTCTTCTGTAACCATAGTGAAATGACTCATTTTCCTTTAGGTCCTTAAGTAAATCGCTAGCGGTGGAGTCCTTGCTTAAGTCATCTGAGATCTGCCTCCATCTGCTGGACAAGCTGTGGAGCCCCACACAAACAGGATACTGAACATCCAAAAATAAATAAATAAATAAATAAATTTAAATACTACTGCTACTACTACTACTACTACTACTAATAATAATAATAATAACCCTTCTTGCATCTCTAAGAGCTATTTAAGGGCATTTTTTCCCCAATTTTTATGAATAAGTGTAAAGTGACACAGTGACACAGTTTGGATATCTTTACTAAACAAACACAACTCACTGAACCACAACAAGTTGCTTCAATCACAAATAAACAAAAAGCATAAACTGGGGGGTATTCCAGAAAGCGGGTTTAGTGAAAACTGAGTTAGTTAACTCAGAGCATATAGTAAGCCTCCTAATAGAAGACCCCTATGGCTTTATTTTGCAAGGAGAATAAGGCCATAGGTCTCTTCTACTAGGAGATTTACTACTTACTCTGAGTTAACTAACTCTGAGTTAACTAAACCCACTTTCTGGAATACCCTCCAGATGTCTGGTGTATTTTGACTGTACTCATGTTCTTGTGTTGATGTTGCAATATCGTGACTTTTATTGCGCTACTCTTTGTTCTACTCATGCTTTTTGATTATTTGGGACGAAAGCAACCTGTTGGTCACCGAGTTATTTTTGTTCCGTAAAGATACCGAAACTGTGTAATTTTAGTTTTCACAAAATATTTAAGAGTGTACTCTTAAAGATTTGACAGGTTTCTTGATGCATCACCCTCTGCTGGATGTAATATAAATGTTTTATATGGATGCAACGGTGTGAGTAACGGAATAAATTGTACCGTATTTGAGATGTAACTGTCCTGAAACAAGGATATGTTTTAATATTCTCATTCCACAAACAAGGTCTTGAAGACTGGTGTTAAATGAGGGGTCGGATCGGTCCGTTGGTAACATTTTTAGGACTATATTACAGGCCATAAACGAGGAATACTGGTTTGGGGTATTCCTTCAGAGCTCGCAAGAAAGTCACAGATTACTGAACGCAGCGTCAGTTTGTTCATTTTAAGTAACTTTCGTCTGTCGGAGGGCTAACTCCTCTCCCGTGCTGTCATTTCGCAAACTCACTTGCCTCTACACTACGCAAAATTTCTGAACACGGCGAGCACGTGTCTACCCCCTTCCCATCATGCATTTTGCCGGTAAGACATCCACTTCCGCTTGTGCCTTGGCTGCTGTGTGCTGTGTCAGTTCCTTGTATGATAGCTTTGCTTTACTGAAATCACTCAGCAGGATCTTTCAATTGCGTGTCGCCCGGACTGTAAACAATGGCATCTGCTAGCACATATAGGCTAAGTTGCTCCATTCCGGGTCATGAAATGGACGTAAGGGGTCTTGCGACCGCAGTTTTCCCCGAGGGAGCCTTTGTGTCTGTTTCCAGAGACAGGACTGCAAGGGTCTGGGTACCAAATTCTAGGTAGTTTGCTCTCTGTTTATCTATTTAGCTTTTGTCGCAAAATTAGTACTAACAAGAGTCGTCGCTCAATTGGTAGCCACGCGACTTGCTATACAGATGAGTAGCTGCTCAAATGGCGACCGAAATCCCTGACCTATATTATTAAATTACCTGACAGTTAATTGGCTAGCCTGCTAACTTAAACTGCAACGTTCATTTCACGTTCAGCAAAAGCTAAGAAAAAACAGATGGGGTAACCTAGCTACGTTAGGTAACGTTACATTGATTGAACAGTTAACTTCCTTTTTGCTTCGAAGCTATTTACTGAGTCATGGTGAAACTCGTGAGACGAAACTGAACTTTGCTGATCTAATTTTGTTGTTGTCTCTTTGATGGCTTGTGCTAAATTAGCTAGCTGGTTACTTTAGAACCACACCACATTTGAAATTCACTAAGGTCTGTTTGTCGCTCTCCCCTCCGTTGTCAACCAGTCCAAATGGAGGTTTCACAGAGATGCACTGTATGAACGGTCACACGAACTTTGTATCCTGTGTGTGCATCATCGCGCCAAATGAAACGTACCCTCGCGGACTCGTAGCTACCGGCGGCAATGACAACAACATCTGCGTCTTCTCACTGGATAGGGCAGAGCCTCTGTTCACCTTGAAGGGACATAAAAACACAGGTACTGGCACTTATGCAAAAACCGTCCATACATTATGCTTATGAATTATGGATAGCCATTAAGCCATGTAACTCTCATATAAATGGAATGATTGAATGTTGTGAAAGTCAGAACATTTGTTCAAAAAGAAAAACTTCTCCACCCGTCTGTCTAAATATATGAAGATATGCTTTGCCGATACAACGAAAAAAGACAGTCATTCCTATCGTAGCATGTTGTTGTATTTTTGCTTTTCAGTATCAATGAAGATAACCTGACAAAGGTTCCGAGTTAGTTTCGGGTGAGGAAAGAAACGTAAATTTGATGAGAACTGAGGACCGTTAGACCTTCTCTGACCCTACTCACCCTTTTTTTCAACAGTGTGCGCGCTCTCGGCCGGAAAGTTTGGAACGTTGCTTAGCGGCTCTTGGGACACTACGGCCAAAGTTTGGCTCAATGAAAAATGTATGATGACCCTACAGGTAAAACAAATACTTAACATCTGATATTGCCTATTGTTTGATAATTTAGTACATTGTTGTTACAGTGCTTGCACTTAAGCACAATAGACCTCATACTTTCTGTCAAGATGTTTGTTGTACCTGCTCTTGAGTGAGCTTGAAAAGCCAACATAGTTATGTGCCGAAATGTTCTGTAAGTCTTCCTGAATCAAAATTATGGCAAAGTTCATCGCCTATTTAACGTGATGAATGTACAACATGTAGGTATAAAGAAAACTTTAAACTTCTAAAACTTTAAAACTAAAGCTTACTTTATACTGTGTTTATCCAGGGCCACACAGCTGCAGTGTGGGCAGCTGTCATCCTTCCCGAACAGGGCCTTATGCTCACGGGATCGGCCGATAAGACCATCAAACTGTGGAAGGCAGGGAGATGTGAGAAAACATTTACTGGTGAGTGACACTGACTGAAACGGGAAACACACACACACACACAGGCTCTATGCAGTGCCTTTATGTGGTGTCTTGGCTCTCTTAACGAGGCTGATCTACATATAAAATTTTGCCTTGATATATGGCACTACAATACGCACGCTGCTGCTGTGACGCTCCCGAAAGACAACCTTTGCTGAAGTTTTCTCACTTTCCCACTGTACATCCAGACACAGACATTTAGATTCTAGATGTCACACATTCACTACCTATTGTTAGTAATGGGGTAACAGTTCACCATAGTCACGGTTTGGTTTGTACATTGTTTTTTTTGGCCATGGTTTGGTTTGAATCATGATTTGGCTTGAAAGAAAATTTAGCCAACACAGAATTGAAGTTTTTCCTTTCGTTTTAATCCAAAATGAGACATATGTAGGACAGAGGAACAAATTTAATACAAACAGCAAGAGAGCTCCTCAGAAAATGAGAAGTAAGCAAGTTCCTGCTTAGAGAAGCCTAGAGATTAAATCTCCTTTATTTGTTTATGCAGATTCATATATTCCAATACAGCTTATTTTATCTGTGGTCTGAGTAATGGCGCCATGTGTGTTTTTGTGGCATTTAAAATGGTTACTGGGTTGACATTGTCATCATGACCTTTGTCATGCAGTGTCACTGATGCTTGTGGACATTTAGATAAAATTAATGAAGTGAAGCTCTCTACCAAGAGTGTTCATAGTGCTCTTAGTGCTAAAAGGTGCAGGTGACTGATCCAAACCTTGACTTGTTTTGTATTCCTAAGAAAATGATGATGGAGACACAAATCGTCATCAGCAACACATTGGCATTCAGTGGAGCTGAAGTAAATGTAGATGAAAAACATAATGTCCTGCGTATTATATTTGAAATGGACGTACTCTGTTTGATTTGTTTCACACCTTCAGGCTTCACATTAGGTCAGAAAACAGCTGAAGAATTTTTAAAATATTACTTCTATTACAGATATTTGTAATGTTATTTATTTCAGTAGTATGCACAGTTTTTTTATAGAATGAGGGCAAAAGCTTTGTGATGGAGGAAAACAGAAATAGGAAATGAGTAGTACTTGTATTTTAGTGTTGCAAACTTTGCAGCTGTTGAAGGTATTACAGCTGTGCTGAGAGGGGCTCTGCGCAACTCATTCAAACTACTAACAGTCGTGTCTGAACTGCTTCAGATGTACTGTTGGATGCTCCATGGTTTTACTGCTCCTGTGCGATGATACTTGAGTTTTAACAAATAAAGTAATTTTCAACCTTCATCAGTGTGGCTTCCCAGGGTAGAAACTGGGAATGACACTTTGACACACGCAGTAACTTCGTGATCTGTTGTTTCTGTTCTTAAGCAGTACGAACTTGCACGTCATCATGTTAATGAAACTTCATAATTTATTTTCTCTCTGTGTCTGTCTGTGTGTCTCTGTCTGTGTGTCTCTGTCTGTGTGTGTCTGTCTGTGTGTGTCTGTCTGTGTGTCTCTGTCTGTGTGTGTCTGTCTGTGTGTGTCGGTGTATGTGCGTGCATGTGTCTGTGTGTGTGTGTCTGTGTGTGTCGGTGTATGTGCGTGCATGTGTCTGTGTGTGTGTGCGTGCGTGTGTCTGTGTGTGTGTGTGTGTGTGTGTACTGTAGGTCATGAAGACTGCGTGAGAGGACTGGCAGTAGTGAACGACGTAGAGTTTTTCTCCTGTAGTAACGATGCCAGTATCAGAAGGTGGATGGTGACTGGGGAGTGTTTGCAGATTTACTATAGTCACACCAACTACATATACAGCTTGGCCGTCTTTCCCAACGGACAAGGTACGCCCATCACCCTTCAGTGACCTTAATGAAATGTATTTTAATGTTTTAAAATGTTTAGATGCTTAAACAAGCCCTCGGCTCAGAATCCAGCATCTGTTAAAACAAGCAGTTTTATTTATTGTTTGAACATGTAGCAGTTGTTTGGTCCCACACTGAATGGAGAATGGCGGTTTGATAAGCTTTGTCATAGATTTTGTTGAGCTTCTCACACACATTCTCAGAGTGTGTCGTCTTGTTATATTTTAAAGGAACATGGAACTATGTACTATTTCATTTTTTCCCTCGTCTGCAAATGTATTTACTCTTTTCCACCTCTATTTTAATTGTCTTGCCTTCTCCTCCTGTTGTCCAGATTTCGTGAGCACGGGGGAGGACCGGACGCTGAGGATCTGGAAGAAGGGCGAGTGTTCTCAGACTATCCGCCTGCCCTCTCAGTCTGTGTGGTGCTGCTGCGTTTTACCCAATGGGGATATAGCAGTGGGTGCCAGGTGAGTGTTTCTGCATTGTAAAGTTTTACACCCTCTCATTACCTGTTCAACA
Source organism: Chanos chanos (assembly GCF_902362185.1). NCBI lineage: Eukaryota > Metazoa > Chordata > Actinopteri > Gonorynchiformes > Chanidae > Chanos > Chanos chanos. Next base: position 27,786,705 of record NC_044501.1, on the reverse strand, counting down.
TATGGTCTGTCTGTTCGCATTGTTATGGAATGCAATTCAGCACAAGCTGAAGTTATCCATAATGTATATTTAGCAATGTAAACCTGCGTTAGACACAGGAGAAATGTCTCAGTTCTTTCGTCAACTATTTTGGTGACCCGTAGAATAACAGGTCACAAAGATGCATTCCAGATCCCAGAAGATAAAGCCAATGATGTCTTTTTTCCCTCTAATCGTTTCTTGGTACTGGTATTGTTCTGTTTTGCGCCGTGTCGTGGATAACTGTAGCGATGGCATTATCCGAGTCTTTACGGAGTGTGAGGACCGCGTGGCCAGTGCTCAGGATCTCCAGGCCTTCGAAGACGAGTTGTCCAAAGCCACCATCGACCCCAAGACCGGAGACCTGGGAGACATCAAGATCGAGGACCTCCCGGGACGGGAGCATCTGAACGAACCCGGTAATCCAGACTGTCCGGGTCGGACAGAAAAGTACCTTTATTCACATTAGTGGGGCTGTTTAGTGTGTGTGTCTGTGTGTGTGTGTTTTTAGTGTGTGTGGTAGATCATGAAGATTGTGAGAGTTTTTCTCCTGTAGTAACAGGAATGTAAAGAAGACTTCTTATTCATGGTCTTTTTTTAAATTACAAAAGGCAGAGATCACAGTGCAGTTGAAACCATGAATTAAATTTTTTAATTACATGAACTGTGTTGATGCGTGGAGACAATGGTAAGCTATTGTGCAGCCACGTGGTTCAGAACTAGAATTAGCTCATTTATTTCTTAGCAAATAGTACAGGTTCTCCTACCAGAAAATACCCGGTGTCTTAGAAAACCTGTGTCATCCTGTGTACGTGTTGCGGGCTGACTGTGACTACGTGTCACTTGTGCAGGGAATCGTGACGGTCAGACGCGGCTGATAAAGGAGGACGGCCGTGTGGAGGCGTACCAGTGGAGCATGAGTGACGGGCGCTGGATGAAGATCGGAGACGTGGTGGGCGGGTCCTCACAGCAGAGCTCAAAAAGGGTGATGTATGAGGGGAAGGTAAGACTCCAGGATTCCTCGTATCTGTTGTCTTTTGTTTGGTTCTTATTTGCAACTATACATCCAGCATATGAGAGCAATTCACTCCATGGACTTCACCTTTCGTCTCAGGAGTACGATTTCGTCTTCACCATCGACGTGAACGAGGGCGGCCCATCAATGAAGCTGCCCTACAACGTGACCGACGACCCCTGGCTCGCTGCCCACAACTTCCTGCAGAAGAACGACCTGAACCCCATGTTCCTGGACCAGGTGGCCAACTTCATCATAGAAAACACTAAAGGCCATACCCTGGGCCCCACCCCAGCCACGGTCTCCGACCCTTTCACAGGTAAGCAAATAAACACAACAAATTCATACGCACATAGGTTTTACCCTGTTCAACACATGGAGTCATTACATTCAAAATGCAGATTCGTCCCATTCAACACGTGGGATCACCACATTCTCATCTGGGTTCATGCTTCTTAATCATTTTGGAAGTATCTAAACTGGCCCCACAGTCTGTCTGTAAAAGCATGTGATAATAGATGCATTAGACGTGGTCATGGTTCCAGTTGAGTGATTTGAAGGGTGGAGAACATGGCAGGTTTCCTACCACAGTTTCCACTGAAAGCAGCTGTGTGCTTATAAGAAAATGCTTCATCTCTTTGAACACAGCAACCTCAAATCGTTTCGTACGGCTGACTAAACGTGAAACTCTTCTGATGTTGTGTCAGAGTCTGTCTTTGATTCCCTCATAACATTTCCCCTGTTGCTTTCTCCCAGGTTCTGGACGTTATATTCCTGGCTCTTCTGACAGAGGAGAAAATTACGGGGGTGACCCCTTTACAGGTATGTTTGGGTGACCGCGCCCCTCGTCTGCTTACAGCGCTGTCTGACAGTGCAGGGGTGTGTGCTACATCTGGGATTTATATTTGGAACTCCAGGCAGGCCAAATGTGCTGGGAGAACACAGGAATACATTTCCCTGTGTGGCCATAGCCAGGCGAAAACTACATATCCCCTACCCCTCCACCCCTCTGCTGGAGATTTTTGGGTCGAGGATACACTGTTATTTTAGATGACTCTTTGGGGTTTGATTATATTGTCACCCAATGACAATACAGTGTGTCTGGAACATTTTGGGGTTTTTCCACATGCACTTTTGGCAATGATGTCATCGGCCCTGATGTCATGGACTCTGACGACCACACCTCACTTCCTGTCACAGCACGGAAAGATTCAGGTCGCACTTTATAAGAGTTATAAAACAATGTGTCGTCAAATACTTTAGGCCAAAGATACTTTAATTTAGGGGAGAAATCTCAATGTACAGTACACTTTGATAAACAGCTATGTCACTGAAAGAATGAGACTATATTAAAGTCAAACAGTGTATTCTGAGGGCAGCGCTGTCGCTTCACAGCAAGAAGGTCTCGGGTTCGATTCCCGGCCAGGCGGCCAGGGTCCTTTCTGTGTGGAGTTTGCATGTTCTCCCTGTGTCTGCGTGGGTTTCCTCCGGGAGTTCTGGTTTCCTCCCACAGTCCAAAGACATGCAGGTTAGGTGAATTGGAGACACTAAATTGCCCTTAGGTATGAATGTTTGTGTGAGTGTGTTTGTCTGTGTGTCTGCCCTGCGCTGGACCGGCGACCCTTTTTCCCCGCCTTTCGCCCTATGAGCGTTGGGATAGGCTCCAGCACCCCCTGTGACCCTTAGATAATGAGTGAGTGAGTGTATTCTGACAGTTTTCAGACTGCTCTTGTGAAAACTGAGAGTTTCAGCGTTAGCAGGTTGAGAGTTAGAAGAGAACAAACTGCTGGGGAATAACTGTGTCCTTATAGGGGTGACAATAAAGACAATTAAGACAAGACAATCTTCAATTACTGTTACCTTATGACATAATTTGTTGTGTGGAAAACCAGACCTCAGATTCATGAGTAAGGTACACAACTGGCCTTTAGAAATTTTGTGAAAAAGAGAAAGCGATAATTACTATTATCTCAAATAGACAATGAGAAGTGTTGAATGCACAACCAATAACTGAATGATTTTATTTTTTCCCCCTCCATAGGTGCTGGGCGGTACATACCTGGATCTGGATCTGCAGGTGCAGCACCTGTAGGCGTGGCTGATCCTTTCACAGGTGAGACCTGTTCTGAGTTTCTCTCCTTTGTCTCTCTCTCTCTCACACACACACACACACACACACTCACTCACTCTTTCCGTTACACTGTCATATCCTCTGTGTCCTCTCTCCTCTAGGTGGCAGTGCCTACTCCTCTGCCGCTCTCCAGAAGACCTCCACAAACATTTACTTCCCCAAAACAGACGGAGTGACATTCGAACAGGCCAATGCTGCACAGATCTTTGGTAAAGAAACAATACATTTATGGAAGAATATAGGAATATAAGCAATTAATGCATGCTAATGACATATACATGCTTAAACATAGCATGTCAAAAACTTTGTAAAAACTATGTAACAGTCGCAACGCATTTTCTTGTAGGAACCTGTATTACAATTTACAATTTACAATTTAGTTATTTGGCAGACGCTTTTTACCAAAGCGACTTACAATCAGTGCAGTGTATGTATTGTAAGTTAGCTGGCCACAGTGTTTGAGGATAAGAGCGTCTGGTTGTTACAGAAATGTAAACTTTGGGCGGTATGGGTAACGGAGGCTGTAGATATGGTATAACAGCTAGACAGGATGAATGAAATGGATGAATGAAAAGCATGTGTCAAGCGGCGTGCTCTCCGTGCAACAGCTAAGCTGAAGGAGCTGAACGGCACCGCTCCACAGGAGCACCGGCTAAGTGAGGAGGCGCTGAACAACCTGGAGAAGCTCCTGCTGACAGTGTCCAACCTTAAATCTCAGGAGCAGCCCACTGCAGAGCAGATCAGCCTCCTGTGGAGGGCCTGCCACTGGCCCAAAGGTACTGATCCGAACGAATGCCGCAATATTATATCTCCATATTTCTGTTTTAGAGGGTGGTGGGTTAGACACCAGCAAAAGATCTAAATGTGATGTTTTAGCTCTCCCTCAGGGATTTTAACTTAGCTGAGTATTGGTATCTTTGAGAAAATTGTTCTATAGCTTTACACCATTATTTACCCCCCCCCCCCCCCTCCCTTTTTTTCTCCTCTGTCCTCATGTGTTCTCTCTCTCAGATATTGTTTTCCCTGTGCTGGACATTCTGCGATTGGCCGTGCGGCACCCGGAGGTCAACGCCCACTTGTGTGGCGGCACTGAAGGCGCCAGCCTGTGCAACCACCTCCTGAGCCTGCTGTCTCCTCAGGAACGGTCAGCCAATCAAATGCTGGCACTACGCACCCTCTGCAACTGCTTCACCAATCAGCATGGGCGACAGCTGCTGCTGGGCCAGCGGGAGGCGGTGCTGTCACGTGCCTCCGACCTCCGCACCGTCTGCAACAAGAACATCCACGTCGCCCTGGCGACGCTGGTGCTCAACTATGCCGGGCACCTTCACGGCAAGCCGTCGGAGCTGGAGGCCAAAGCCCAATGCCTGTCCGTCGCCAGCGCTGCCCTGGAGGTGGTGCAGGACAAGGAGGCCATCTTTCGGCTCCTGGTCGCCTTGGGAACCACAGTTTCCGGAGACGGCACGGCCAAAGACCTGGCACGGTCGCTGGGTGTCAGCTCGCAGATTGCCAAATACTCAACCGTCACGGATCCGGCGAAAGTCGGCGAGTGCTGCCGGCTAGTTCTGGACGAACTCCAATGACCTCCAACATTTGAGGAGGCGGTCATGTGATCTTAAGCGAAGTACATCGTCCTTCCATCAGTCTGTCCCACCTGAACTGCACCCTCTTCCTCATCCTCGCCCTCCACCACGTTCAGCAGTGAGACCACCCTCATTCTGATTCTCCTGCACTTACACAAATACAGTTAGATCCTATTTAACTGCATCTTTTTTTTGTTTGTTTTGTTTTGGTTTTTTTGCTCAGGCAATGACTGATTTGGATTGATGGCATGAAATTCTGTGAATAAAGACTGTTGGACAAACGGAAGCTTTCCTAAAGCAGGGGTCATCTCTAATTATTTTCAGGGATTTACCAAAACATTCATAGCATGGGGGGCGGGGGGACAACTTGATTTATGTCCACATCCAGATCCAGTTTCATGTCACACTGGAAATAAGATAATCTGTTGCCATGTTTTGATGAATGATTTTAAGGCCTGTTCGTTTTGGGAGACACAAACTTCACACTTTTTAAAGCAATGAAACTACACAATCTGTTTATTTATTCATTCATTCATTTATTTATTTTTTTGTCTTTGCCTTTGCAAATGTAGTTTTAACCCAGGTTAAATCATTCTTGTCAATGTTTAGTGTTATAGTCCATATACAATCTACATATAGCTAAATACAACTCAGCCATTTTTTCTCTCTTTTGTTTTTTTTTTTTTTTTTAATAACACACCCATGCTTGAAAAGTAGCTTTAAGGTAAGCATGTAGGCTACTGAGAGCATGTCAGCAAAACCCCCACACACATATTCATGTGGTTTTTTTGCACGAGTCAGAATTTTTAAAAGACAAAAAGAAAAGCTGAAATAAATAGGGTAAGAATTGTCATTTTTGAACGTGTAGAGCATAAAATGGCTTGGTCACATTACTGGGAGAGAGAAAAAAAAAAGGGAATGTATCGCTACATTTTTGTAAACAATCCGTCAAAATGTCAGGACCCCTTAGGAACTGCCCGCGTAAACATTTTCGCTGAGGCTGTCCAGCTTGGATCAGATTATTTAAGAATAGGTGTGCGCTCTGAGGGCACTCCTCACTGAGATTTTATGGGCTCTTTTTTTCTTTTGCTTTGTTTTTGTTTTGTTTTGTTTTTTCTTTAAACCACATAGGGTGGTTCTACTGGTTTTAGTTTCTGTTCACTGCTGAAGATCACTGATATATAGAGACATGTAACCATGTGGCTCTATTGGGAGTTGGAGCTGAAAACCCAGTTAGATTATCTCTGCTAGAGCTAGAGCTCCAGTTTGACATGTTCTCCCATTCACAATCTGGACAGAAGTCTTATCACATAGTAGTTTAGACTACTCTCAGCTTTCCATAGAAATAGCTATATATTACTGTTTTTCCCAGGGACACGTACAGCATCAACTCTGGGAACAGCAGCTTTGTCATCTAGCCAGCAAAAAGTAAATCACATTTTTTTTTTTACCTGCTCCATTTTAATAGTAGAACAAATATTTTCACAGATAGTTTCACTTAAGTATTGCAAAGATTCTGATCTGTAATATAACCAAAGAAGAAGAAATTGGTTCGTCACATTTTGAGAACAACTGGGTTCTGCGGCTTATGCTATTAGCTAACTTAATGTATCATAAGTATGGATTGTAAAATCGAGAACTTTCACGTTAACTTAAAAGGCTCGTTTACAGGCTCCAGCTTGACCTGTGTCCGAATTCGAACAAACGGCTTAAAAGGAAAAAAAAAAAAAAAAAACTTCTGGCATGCTCGACTGGACTTCCATAAATCTGCAACGTCAAGAGACAAGGAGCTAACTACGTGAGCGCTAACTGAGACAGCTACGCGGCTGTGGATAGCTCGTCAGCGAATTCAGCCATGATGTCGTGAACCCAGATGTCTCTCTCCTCTTGTGAGGTGTCCACCAGGTAGACGGTCACCTTACGGTCCCATGGGTGGGTGGCTTCCTGCACTGTCTCCAGCTGGGCCACCAGAGGTTTCTTCTCCACGTGGTTTCTGAAAACAATCGAAGCCTCCTCTGACCACTGTCTGGGCTTCACACCTGACAAAGGAAACACAGGACAAAGGTTGTGGGAAGCAGGCACTCTTTACTTACTCGCTTATTTGTTTATTTATTTTGAGGGAAATCTAGATGAAAGTAGGGGAAAGAACTGTCCTCTTCTTGAAAGGATGAGTCTTTGGGAAGTGAGCACTACTTTTCTGTTTTGTATTTTTTGTTTGCTTGTTTGTTTGTTTGAGGCAAATCGTCTTAATCTAGATGAAGGGAAGGGTAAATAAAATTCTAGAAACTTCTACATGTTTGACTAACAGGGGGGTTGGTCTTTAGCTCAGTACATTTTTATAAAGTCTTTTTTTACCAAGGGAGAACACGAAGGATCAATTCGCTAAGCCACTAAAGATCCCTCTGTGGGAACTAACAGAGTTTTTGTTACTGTTAAGCTGTGAGATGTTTTTACCTGCCAACTGGGCAGTGATGCCCTGGAACGGGAGTTGGCGGAACTCCTGGATGAGAGGTCTCAGCTGGTTACAGCTGACCAGCTCATGTTTGCCGTAGTCAAGCTCGTAGACCGACACCATGCCGTTTGTAAGGACCCCTTTCACCAGCACCCGGTGCCAACTGGGCAGACAGGGAAAAGAGTTTAAGGTTACATAACAGACATTGCAGTCAGTCATGATATTTCACTCAGTCTTTGTTTTTTTTTTTTTGTTTTGTTTTGATGAATCACTCCAAAAACATGAAGCTCCTGCAATGTTCTCAGTGGGAAATTTGAATCTCTCTGTGATGTGAACTTCAGACATTCCAGGCCACTGCTCAGTCTTGTTTGTGGATCTAAACAGCTTTTCAGAACAGACATGTCTCACTGGCCAGGACATCAAATAATTTAAAAGAAATCTATTGATCTCTGAATACCCTCAGTCATTTTGTCATTATCTCCAAAGAGACATTTGGCTCTTTAAACCTGAACACCCAGAACCATAAAGAGCATAAAGATTAAACGGTTCCTTTTTTATACTGAAGCAGGATCCTGGGCTAACTATTCAGAGTTAATCCTGAACAAAATTGCCACTCCATTAGCAAAGCCTCAGAAATGTTGTGGAGATCAGACGACCCGCTTAAACACTATCCGTCATCCATTAGGAAAAAACGTTCCCTGGGGGTCTGCTCCTCCAACCCAGCCAGATGGGTACTAATGGCTCCTGGAAGTGGAAAAGCCTATTACAGAAAAGGTGGGGGGGGGGGGGGGGGGGCTTTTGACCCAAAGAGGAGGTGTTTGCGGAGTCATTCTGCATGTTGAGGGCGCGTCAGATTAAAAAAATATTAACTGAGGAGGACAAAAACTTTGAGTTAAATCAGATCCTGCCGCACAAACGAGCATCATTGTAAAGGAGGGGATTGGTCAGGTATGACGTGACGGCGTAAGTTCACTCACTTATTCTCCACTTTGGCAGCGTACACCTGGTTCTTCTCCACCACCAGGGGCTTCTCCTCCGTCTTGTTGTAGTAGAGAATCATCTCGCCCATCAGTACCACCAGCTTGTACATGTCTTGCCAAGGCTGCAGCACAAAGTGCCCAGGGTGGCACGCCACAGACACATAGATGTCCATGTTCTGCCCAATGGCAGGCAGTTCCAGCATGGGGGGCAGCACCAAGCTGGCAGGGGGAGTACTGGGTGGAGTCCCCACCCTTGAACCAGGCTGACAGTGAGCCCTTTTGGGCCCATGGGGGACCCTGTTTCCATTGGTGCTTGTATTAGTGGTGGTTGTCGGAGGGGAAGCTGGGGTGGTGGAGCTGGTGGTGGTAGGGGTGGTAGGGGTGGGGCTGGAGCTGGAGCTGGGGGTGTTGGTTTTGGGTGGTGGGCCGTGGCTGCTCAGGAAGACGTCCTTCTGGTGTTTCCACAGGTCAGAGTCGGCCAGCTGCCGGTTGAGACTGCGCTCCGTGTCGTGAAAGTTCTTGCTTGTGAAGAGGTAAACGTGCACAATGTGCGTGGTCTCGTCCAATCTGGCAATCTGCGGGGAGGGGGGAGATGTTTAATACCATTGTTAATACCCAAGGACTGTTAATTTGTGTCTTGTAGCGTTTTCATGGATGAACACACCCTCTGAATTAAAAAGGATAATTTGCACACAGAGTTGCTGGCCCAGCTAAACAAGCCCATAATTCAGCATCTGATCAGCCCTGAGGCACGGAAGGAACATGAAAGGGAGGAGCTCTGTCACCAGACATATCACTCAAAAACTGAATGCGTGAAGACTAAAACAGAGTGAATGCTAGAAAGCAGTTTAGTCAAGATGCCCCTGCCAGCTCTCTCAGATTTTAATCTGAGGAAGAATGAAAAAAAAGTCACTGTTTATGCTCAGCAATGACAGCGCTGTTCTGTGTAAATGAACACGACCGTAGTGAAGCTGTACAGCACGTTGGTGTGTTGTGTTAACAGGGGACTGACTCCATAAAGCTGTGTTAATAAAGCTGTGTTAATAAGGGACTGACTCTATAAAGCTGTGTTGATAAGGGACTGACTCTATAAAGCTGTGTTGATAAGTGGCTGAGTCTAAGGGACTGACTCGAAGTCTGTGTTGATAAGGGACTGACTCTAAGGCTGTGTTAATATGTGACTGACTCTAAGGCTGTGATAATAAGGAACTGATTCTAAGGGACTGACTCTAAGGCTGTGTTAATATGTGGCTGACTCTAAGGGACTGACTCTAAGGCTGTGTTCATAAGGGACTGACTCTAAGGCTGTGTTAATATGTGGCTGACTCTAAGGGACTGGCCCTAAGGCTGTGTTCATAAGGGACTGACTCTAAGGTTGTGATAATAGGCAACTGACTCTAAGGCTGTGTTCATAAGTGGCTGACTCTAAGGATGTATTCATAAGAGACTGACTCTAAGGCTGCAGTCGTTGCAGTGGAGAACCATATCCCTCAGCCACTGCACAGCATCCGGAGTCCATGAGCCCACACTCACGGCCAGGTCTGCCAGACAACACTTTATTGCCTACAGAGAGACAGAGAGAGAGAGGGGGGGGAGAGAATGAGATATAGAGGTGGTGAGGTCTTTGATGTTCTCTCCCTCTAAGACACACACACACACACACAACTGGACAGGCCAACAAGCAGACAGAGATTCAGCACAAAGTCAAAATATACACAAAACAATTATACACTCATTTATTATACAGGGTATATGTATAGTACATAAACAGAGATATACAAACACACACACACACCCAACCTGAGCTGGCTACTGCAGTGTACATAAAACCCTCCCACTGGTTAATCTGACCTGGGGAGGAATGGCGATGAGGTCACGCAGGAAAGGAGGCGGGACTTCCCTCAGCTCGATGACCTCCACAGAGGCCTGGACGCCTAAATCCACAAACAAGATGTCTAGCACCCGACTGCCATGCAGGTTAGTGATCTAAGACAAACAACAGAGGAAACCGCAGATCATTCATTTATTCACGCATCTGCAGAGACCTGTGGCTGGCTGAGAGACGCTAAGGGGCGGGGCTGACCTGTGAACTAGCATGATTTAGATTTGATCAACTTTGAACTGTGATGGATATGCAGTTTATGAACCGTGCCGTGAAGACACATTCCCAGAATTAGTGATCTTGGTCGGTAATCCCGCACCATGAATGGCAATACCTACACTGCAGACAACTACATGTCCCATGAAATATTGCTGCATTATCAACAGTCAAAAAAAACTTAAATGACAGATCTTATTTGAAAACATTTGTACTGATGTGGTGTAATACACATTTAAAGAGTTAAACATTATATATTATTTTATTGGTTATTGTTATGTCCAAAATGTAACAAAGCCAGAGTCGGCATAAATCTCAGTCCAACGCATGTGCGCTTTTCGCTAAAGTCATCATCCCGTTTTTGTTTTTTGTTTTTTTTTTAAAGGCCAATCAATATTTGTTTCGGCAGTAAATCGCTGAGTACTGAAAAAGTCCTTTGTTCTGGGGGGCAGCTGTTGACTAATTCACGAGTCAACGAACGCTCCCTTACCTCAACACGGGACCATTTGCCTTTGTAACGAGCCAGACAGATTTTCCCACAGAAAGGTCTGGAAACCAGTGACTCTGATGTAACCTGTTAAAAGAGAATGGGACTTCAGCACTGGCCATCTGCCATTCAGGAATTCAATGCCTAATGAGATTGGATTATCTGTGAATAATGTACATTCAAAATACATTTCACTGAGATAAACTACCCCTTTAAATTGTTCTTCTGTGCTGAAAAGTTACATGAGATGCAGTTTTTGTGTGTTTCTCCAGAGTCCATATCAAGACAGTGAAAAGACCGTTATTGTAATATCAGTCAATTAGTCATGGTTCTGAACCCTGCGGTTTCTTTATTTAACGGTGTCTAAGTACAGTTGGGCTGTGGGCAGAGAATCTATCTTGGGTGTGTTGTTACCAAATATGTGCCATCAGGTCACTGTTTACTAACGATTACGTAGCTCATGTCTGACAATCTGATTACAACCAGTAATCCCAATCTGGCTCTGCCCGCTCCCCGCACCTTTCCATGACGAGTAGCCAGGGAGCGCCTGCATACACAGGCACAGAGATGGAACCAGTGAGAATGTGTGAGAGAATTCTTTTTTAAAGAGGCAGCGATACCTGTGAATGAAAATAAGCTTCGGTCTTCTCCAGAATCTCGTTGAGCTTGGCTAAGCCTCTGGATGGAAGCTGGCAGCAAAAGGTCCCGTCTGAACATACGCTGGTTACACTCACGTTCATATAGGCACTGTTCACCTGAGAAAGACAGTGTCCATATCAGTCACATTAAGGTGCACTCAGAACAGCTCAAACAGTCGGGGTAGTTTCCATAGAAACGAAGAGAATTACACTGCGATGCCATCAACAGGACTGATGGAGGAAAGAATGTGGCTGCTTGGTGAGGCTGAAGTACCTGCAGGGGGCTCTCCAGTGACTTGTCCTGCATGGCTTTCAAGCAGGCGGAATTGATGTTGACGTCATCGTCTTGCGACGTGTCATAAAGCACCACCAGAGGGGTTTCCTCCCTCTGCAAAATCTCAGCCAACAGGATCTTTCCACTCGCCATGGTCTCAAACTTTTTAAGGACCGCTGACTCATGACAAAACACCTCGAGGCCTGAAAACACACACACACACACACAGACAGACACACACACACAGATACACAGTCACACATGGTCAAACACAGATCAAACAGAATGTTCCTCCAACAACATCACTTGATTCAGTGTCAAGCTACTTCAGTTTAGAGGAACAGGTGTGAAAAGAAAGTTTTGGGTCTGAATCCAGTGAGAGACTGGGGATGGTGGCCAAAAGCAACAATTTTGAAGATTTAAAAATGATAAGTTTTGAAACTTTGAAACTTACCAGCCAGTTTACATTTTGTGGCCTGGAAAGGCAGTCTGAAAAATCTCTCGTGCAGTTCCAGCAGTTTGTTTTTGTTGATGACTTCTGAAAAGCCATGGTCCACATAATAAACCTGTCACATCAACCAGAGAGACATATCAAACTGTAAAATCTCAGGTCTACGGCAGACGTACTTAAGAGAAAAAATAGTTTCAGGCACTATAACTGAACTCTCTTTCTCTTTCTCTCTCTTTGGCTTTCTCACTGTCTCCAGCTATTGTTCTGTAAAAATTTAGAGTGTTATTTTTGTCTCGTCACTGTCACATCTCACCTTGACCTTGTTGGGCATGACTTCAGAGACTTGTGCCCGAAGGACTTCCTCCTCTTCCTCAGCACGGACAGCGGCCAGCTGACCCGGTGACGGCGAGGTCAGGGTCTTTGCTGTGTTGTCCTGTCCATAAAATTCCTTCATTTCATCCTCTAGTTTCTCCTGAGCCTTCGAGTAGCCTTCCCCAATGTACCTGCATTCACACAGAAACACACAGACACGGTCATGAACGACATTTCATCTCAAGGGGCACGGACCTGCATGACTTCACAGTGGTTCTTCCTGCATGTCCTGAATCAATGAAGTGCACTTTGGCTTAAAAACCAAATTTGCTAAGGTTATCTGCCCGACAACTTTGAGTTAATTACTTGCATAGTCTTCTTCAAAGACTTCAAGTCAACCAGGCTTCTAACTATAGCAAAGGATAAAGACACCAGAGCTTTCAAACTCCAGGTACTGTGGTCATAAAGTGTCTACGTGTACGTTAGTCGAGAAACAAGCTGAAAATGTCCCCTAAGGTTGAGGAACAATACGAGTGGTCTTGCCTTAAAATGACACTATTGGTGTTGCTGGCCTCCACCACCAGCACTGAGGGGTACTCCTCTTTGGGAATGACAAGTGGGGGCACAGCCTGGACACTGAGGCGTCTCCCGGCCTCCTCCCTCGCCCGCAAGTCGGCCATGTCCGTCCGGTTACAGTTCTCATCCTCCTGGGCCTTGACGTACAGGATGGCCCTCTTCGGATTGTCCGGCATGGGGTAGTCTATGGTGCAGATGTCGGAGAGCAGGTTCAGGTTCTCCAGGACGTACTCAGGGAGCTTGCTCTTGTATGTGTCCTGGTAGAGCTTGGGGAGGGCGTGGGCCCAGAGGCCACTGCTGTACTTCAGGAGGAGCTCCGTCAACTTCTGCTTCAGGTCTGGAGACAGGACCTTGGGGGACGACGTGGGGCTTTGCGTCGACCCAGAAGGCTTTCTGGGCGACGGCTGAGCGGGCGTGGCGGATTTCTGGGTGACCGCCGAATGCCTGTCCTTTGTAGTTGTCGTAGGACTGGAAGGGGTGGTGGTCTGGTTGGCGTCTTTAGCGGGATAGACTAGTAACTCCTGAGGCTTGCTACTACAGGGCTTCTCAACCTGCAGAAAAGAGGGGGAAATACACACAAGACTCAATGATCCATGAAGCTTATATTTTTTGTAACTACACACATATAAAGAATAAAATGTTTGCTATTTTTGACGTTTCTGATTAGATAAACCTTTTAAGCAGTACTTAAACATTAAACAAGGCCCACGATAAGTCGTCAGTAAGGTCACTGTGGAACGTACAGTGCATATGTGTGTCCAGTGCTCCAGGTCTTTCAGAGCCTCACTGGGCAGCTCCTGCTTGTAAAGCTCGCGATACAGCTGCGGAAGCTTGGACACCCAAAGTCCGTTGCTGTGTTTGTTCAGCACCTCCTTGAGGCGGGACTGGACCAGTTTGGGACTGTAGGAACCCGAGTGAGGCGTCCTGGTTTTTGACGGCGGTGTACTCTCATTCAGATTGGCAGGAGCTATAATATATACCAACCAACATCAGAATGAGGGGAAAAAAAGATAAACCTGTGGGCATGATTTTGTGTGTGTGTTGAACATTCTGGTTGAAGATCACAGATTCTTAAAGGTCATCTCCACATTTAACAATAACCCATTTGAAAGATCACTGCTTCGAAGAGCGTCTCTGTTTAATGTTTGGTAGATACACAACGTTTGATTAATACAAATTCCTAAGAGCGTTCATTCACATGGTTTTCTGCGTGCCAGATGACCCCAGTGAGAGATCCAGAGCTATGCCTTGCGGAATGGCAGTCCTAGCCCAGGGGGCGAACGGATGACTCCGTTTTCCTTTTCGCCTGCTAATGACAAGTCCATATGTGGCATCTTTGCTTAGACAACCAGTGCCTGGAGCCTGTCTGGAACCTTTTAAAGGATCTCCCAGTGGAAACATAAGCCTGTTAAAGTGTCTGCATGAGTATTTAAAAGCAGCGACTAGAGCCAATCACGGAACTGTGAAGCCTGAGGAAGGGAGCTGGCTGTGTGCTGAAACAGTAGTGGGTCACAGTTGGTAATGAACTTTGCTTTGAATGGTATTCATTTACTATATATGCTGTCATAATTGAGAGTCAATCAGTGATCCATTCCTCCAACAAAGCCAATAAACCAGTCATCCAAGAACGAGGAACTGGACTGACTGGACTCACCATTGCTCTGCTGAGGGTTCCTGGAGAGGTGGGCGTGTACTTCCTTCTGGAATCTGGAAGGTAAGGTCATCCTCTTATCTGACCTGGAAACAGATTTAAAGCCTGACTTTGAACTTTGATCTCACCAGAAATCTGTTCTCCTTAAAACCATTGGGTTCGAAGAAGGTGCAAAAAAAATCTATATATGAATTGAATAGTCCATAGTTCACAGCGCTGTTCTGATTTTGCAATTTTTAACTGAAACAACCCCAAAAACCACTCTGATTTCACCCACCTGCACTTTTGCTCTATATACCAGTCTCTTTTAAAAATGCACAAGTGGCTGCTTTATTGGAACAGTCTGGTACACACAATATCCTGCTATTCTCAGTGTTCACTCAAAACTCACATTTAGTTAACCGCTAACGCTAATGGAGTTTTTGAAATTCTTATTCCTACGTGGACACTCTGTAATTGTGCAACCTTTGGAGATGTGAGCAGGTCATCTCTATCAGCCCCCCCCCCCCCCCCCCCCCCCCAAATCTGCCCCTGTTCAATGACCAATGCAGAGATTGAAAGTGGGTCACTGGGTAGACACAAGACTATTTCACTGTCTTAACAGTTTTTTTGTTTTGTTTTGTTTTGTTTTATTATATGTTATGGCTGAGTCTTTCTCATTAAATCAAGCACTGCACTCAAAAATATATGAGAGAAAAAAAAACCCAAAAGGATAGAATGATAACATAGCAAAGGACACAATTCAGAAGTTTGCATGGGAACAATGTCTAACTGGAACTAACCCAACCCTCAGAGATCTTGAGAACGGAACACCTTCAGTTCACTTAAAACCTTCAACAATGAGGTGAGGCCTGACACACTCAGGTCAGAGGTCACACAAACATGTTAACCGGATTTCTGACAACATGGCATATCACTTTTCCTGATCACTACGAGGAGAAAGCCAAAGTAACGTGACAGGGGGTTCGGGTGACCCGATTTCAAATGAGCGGCCCACCCACATTGTTCTGAATGAACTGAATGGGACAGATAAAATAACGGTGAAAGATCCTTCCATGTTCGATTCTGGGGTGTCAGATGGATAAAATCGCCACCCCCTGCCCCCCCCTCACCCCCTTCCTCCTTCCATACCAGTGAAAATGTGCTGATTCACTGCAGGCTGGTTTAGAATAGCTAATCTGGGAGACAATGAAGAGGGATTAGCCGAACCATGTACCCAAGGGCTCAGCGATGCCATGGCCAGCTCCATATACCCCATTGTGTGTGTGTGTGCCTGTGTGTATGTGTGTGCGTGTGTGTATGTGTGTGTGTTTGTGTGTGTGTGTGTGTGTGTGTGTGAGAGTGAGAGGGGTGGGGAGGTTGCAAGTGATACAGAGAGAAAAAGCTGAACAAGTGAGGTCAGTTGTTTGCTCTGAAAAGTATTTGGCTTGAGAGCACACACACACACACACACACACACACACACACACACAGCGTCCGTTGCATTGCTGAATAAGCATGAGGTTTGCTCTTTCCACTCAGCTAAGCCATACACTGATAGCTATTCCAATTCAAGTCAGGCGACTGTTGGGAGAAACACAGGCAGCAGGGGAGAAATGAGAGGAAAAGAGACAGATTTAGCTACAGAAGAGTGAATTAGGACAGTTCTGCTGCAATCTCCTACAAATCAGACTCACTCGTCCTCATCTCTCTCATGTCTTTTTTTTTTTGCTCCTTGTTTTCTGGCCTTTTGTTCTTTGATTTTAGTCTTATTGTCTTTGTGGGTTTTTTTTCCCTCGGTGACCTTCTTTTTTATTTCCCCTCTCCTTCTTGTGAAAATCCTAACCTTTTCACGTCTCTATGGCAACCCGGCAATTCTTCTTACACGAGCCGTTGGGCCTTACAGAAAAAAAAAAAGTTTGTTAACTTCGGGTGCCGCGCCGTTAACCTTACCTGTCCAATGGGAGGGAGGATTTTCTTGTCGGCGTGTTTGGGGGTTTGTTTTGTTCCCTCATGCTCCCCTGCCGACCGTCCCCGTAACCCCCAGACCGTGCTCCTCCGCGCCCCAGTCTCCCTCTCTGGTCAGGTTGCCTGAGAGAGGTCCTGGGCTTTGCTATTAAAAAAAAAAATACGGAGAATGTCAGATGCCTGAGTCCCTCACACACACACACGCACGAACACGCACGCATACACGCACACACACTCACACACAGACACTGGATGAAAGACCTCATTACTGTTAATATTTCAGCCTCTCGGGTTATGATGTGTTATAGCATCTACCACAAAAAAAACCCCAAAGACGAAATATCCTGTCTGAAGTGATCCATACTGTTTGAGACAGGACAGACAGACAGACAGACAGACAGATAAATAGATAGACAGATAGATAGATACTTTTCTGATCGCAATACTGTATGGTATGTGCTCAGTAAATATTGCTCAGTTACTGTGTTTTGATTCATAGCGCCATTAACTAATACGATTACTTAATTAGTATTGATTCAAATGCTTATGGCTGAGTATTTGAGTATGAGTATGACTTTCACTCACGTTTTCCAACAAAAACTGACATATATTTGTCTGTCTCAAAGATGACTTTTTGAGTTGAAGAATGCTATTGCTGCTTTAGATAAAAACCATTAACACCATCACATGTAAAGAAGCATTTGGGTAAATGTGATCTGAACTTGGTATGACAGTGCCTGGGACTACGCTCAGTCTGATCAAATATGACACAGCACTGAGACAACAGGCTTGTAACACTGAGACCATTAGTTTTCAGACCAGTTCATCCTTTACATGGGTGACTGCACACATGTTCCATTTCAACTATGACATCATACGTGCTTTACCATGACAGCACTGACAAAGCTGTGACATCATCTAAGGTCTGGCGTGATATTTATAAATGACAGTTAATATGATATGAGGGTACCCTATCTCACACAGTGCATTCCCTTTCTCACAAAACAGACTGAATGCCCTCACACACACACACATACACACACACACAGACAAACAGACAGACAGACACACACCCACAGACACACGCACTGGATAAAAGACCTCAATACTATTAGGATGTCAGCCCACTGGATTATGATGTATTATAGCATCTACGATGAAAAACGCCCAAAGACGAAATATCCTGTCTAAAGTGATCCATACCGTTTGAGCCAGTTTAAACAGGTGTACAGACAGAGAGACAGAGAGACAGATAGATAGATAGATAGATAGATAGATAGATAGATAGATAGATAGATAGATAGATAGATAGATAGATAGATAGATACTTTACTAATCTCAGGGGGCAACCCAGACAAATAACAAGTGACAGGTTAAAACACTAGAAGATTCCAACAAAAGTAAATATAAGACCATAAACAGCATCATACTGTTTCTGCCAAACACCAACAGGACACAACAAATCTACCACTCTGACATAAAAACCTACATGACATCATAGTACATGACATCACACAACACGACATCATACAAGATGACATCATACCTCTCAGTCTGAGTCTAGCGTGATGATATCACACACATTTCGGTCTTTTCCTTCCCTCTTAAATACAGAAATTAGCCTCCTTGTTAATTTTCCCCTGTGGGTGAAGCTGGGTTTAATCTCGGTCTGCAGTCGTCTTACCATTCCCAGAAGCAGCTGCCACACAGACAGCAATAAAATCCAGGTTAGCTGACGAGAGCAGGAGCAGGCAAGGCAAGACTGTGATGCAGCAGCTGAGGTGTTTGCTGACTAACAGCAAGAGCCAAAAAAAAAAAAAAGGAAAGGATGGGATTTTTTTTTTCAGACGAGACAAACAGGCTTAGCCGGGGTTGCGTTGGCGAGTGATGTGTCACCTCCTTCGTCTTTCCTGCCTCATCAATACATCTATCTACTGCTCCTGGAAGCCGCACACTTCCCCTCCTTCTCCCCTTTCTCTCATATTCTCTCTATCTCCCTCTCTCTATCTCGTTTTCTCCCCCTATCTCCTTGTCTCAGTGGAGAGAGAAAGAGAGAGAGAGAGAGAGAGAGAGAGAGGACAGATGTCCTTTTCTTTTTTGCTGTATCATGCCACAGCGAGGAACCGATCCAGTGACTGGCTGTGTAGAGAGCCTCCAGAAGCAGGAGGCTGTGCTTACAGTGTGACCCAAGCGTTTGGTTTTTATTCTTAGCACTTCCACACAGCCCTGCAAGTCCGCAAAGGGAAACTTATGTGGGCCAAGAGGACTCTGTGCTATCTGCAACATCCGCGCCAAAATCGAGAGATGGAACACAAAGGCCTTGTCTGTATTATTCTTGCTGAATAATTTCACAAAAGTAAAACAAATGGATGAAAAAAATAAAACAGACTGCTAACATCAGCTAATGAAGATGGCAATGAAAAATGCAAATCTGCCCCAACGCAGGTGCAAATGAATCGCATTTATATGACACAGAACCCGGTACATGGAAAAGCCAACGTATGCAAACCACATTCATACCTTCAGCAAACATAACTTAATATTACAAAGTTCACTGTACATATAGCAGACTGCTGATATGGCATCTTATACAAATGTATCAGAGCCAAACAGAGAGTGAGAGAGAGAGAGAGAGAGAGAGAGAGAGAACCACTGGAATAAAGACAGAATGCTAGCAAGACGAACTAGCTTACAAACAGAATGCATGTTTGCGCCCCCTCACACTGTGCATACGCTCTGAGTTTTGTTAAAAGTCGAGAGCCTCACCGTTCAGTACAAGGGGAGCAGCGGGTTTCACTCTCATTTGGCAGTTCACCACCTGCGGTCGGCCCGTCTTCTTGGCTGTCCGCTGCCGCGCCACCAGTTTGGTGACCTGGGCCATTTCGTGACTCACCACAGCGAAACACATCACCTGTGTAACGGAAAAGAGGGTCAGTCATTCTTTAGTGTCTCTGACCTTACATGACCTGTCCAAAATCTCTGTCAACTCAAATCTTTCAGCAAAGACTCGGGTTTGTTTCTGGCAAATCAGACAAAACCAAGACAAAAAAAAAAAAAAGAAAGAAAGCTCTGATTTATTGTAGCATCTACTGAGGTAATTCAAAACACAAAAGACCTTTATTAGGGTCTCTTTACTGAGGAAAGTCTTTACTCAAAAATCTCTTTGACCAGGATAATGTGAGCTGAATGCTATCTTGGTTTAGCTGAATATATCAGTAACACAAGCTAGTCATTCAGTATTCTGTATCATCAAGAGTATGACGACTAAGATCAATTTCAGCAGTTTGACACAAGCTCAAGATAAACCAAACGATAGCGGCTGTAGAAAAAAAAAACAACAGACAATATCAGTAGTGGGTCCGACCCTGCTCCGCAACAAAGAGAAAAAATCAGCACCGGTCCACATCTACAGAGCACAGGGGCAGCGAAACTGGGACAAGTCGCACAAATCTATGCCCCGCCAGCGCCCGCTTACCTCCCCGGACTGGTTCCGGTCCAGACGGACCACGGAAGGCATGGTCTGGAGAAGGGCGTCGACGGTGGGGTGACCCAGCTGTTTGTGAGGGACGGGCTCGCCCGTCAGTTCCTTATATTCGCCCTGCAGGCGTGTGAGAGTCATGCTCCCGCTCTTACTCGTCTGCAGCACTGCCCGCAGCATCTTCTTTACCAGCTCCACATCCGCCATCTCCACCACAGCCGGGAGGACGACGCAACGGGTTTGGTTAAGCGTAAGGTAAAAAAAAATTAATCAAAAAAAAAAAAAAAATCATTTAGAATACATACTCAAGTTCTCGACAACAAGAAAACCAGGAGAAAGTCCCCCAAGAAATTCAATTGAGTTTGAAATGTTGGAAGAATATCCTCATTTTCAGTTAGACTGTAATTTGAAAGTTTCAGTTAGACACTGAAGTTAGGAGATACATTTGAATCGTGATCCACTGTTTTCAGTGTCACTCACTTTACACTTTAAAAATCAAGTCTAAGGCATAATGGGTGAAAATTCCAACGGTCTGTAACATTCATGGAATGTAACTCTGTCTCTAGGCAAATTGGCCAGAATTATAGGTCTTACATGCAAGTAAAATACAAAACTTGTGCTGTCCACAGATGTGTATCTTTACCTTGTAATTTCCCGCTGATTTGAACACAGGGTGTTGTTTTTTAAAGGGTAAGTTTCCTGTCTAATTTATTTAATACTGCTGACACTGTAGGGCTTAGGTTTTGAACCCTCTGTTCCATTTTCATAGGAAAATTTCCCATTGGAAAGAGACAGTGGAGGATGGATAACACAAAAGAGACAGAAAACAGAGCACTTTATGTGTAAACAGACATAAATCCAATCCAAGCGCAGGAAAGGACACAAAACAAAGTTTAAAAAAATCAAACAACTCTCGCTATCAGCGATACCAACGGCAAAAAACATTCATTGTGAGCATTATCAGCAACTGATAAAACAGACCTAATAAAGTCACTTATCAAAATGGCAGACTTGTATAGTTATAAACTGCCACCACAGCATGACAAGCACTGTGTAGCAGCATTACCTGTAAATGTTCATTATTTAACAGGATCTCATTTAAATGATGATCGATTATGTTTCTCGGTTTCATGAGCAGGTTGGGTATAGACACTCGGAAAATGGCTACACCTTTTGGACACACGTTCTGAAATTCTGAACATGTTGAAGTCTAACTGATTAACTGGCTTGTCTGACAATATCATCCGATGTAATTTACTTTGATTGAATCAAGCAAATGTGATTAACAGGTTTGTGTTTGAACAAACGTTTCTTTCGTGCAAAATGTTGGTAACTTAATTTCGTGCAAACCCAAATGTAAGTTTTGTTACCGCTGCTTGATTTGGTAAAATTATATCACGTGGTCATTACAGGCATATAATAACATAAAACGCTCGTGCAATACCTACTTAAATGTCCTATTAAACATTTAAACTCACTGCAGCCCTGGAAAAGCAAAGAAAGGTCCTGCCACGAGCGCCTTCTCAAAACAAAGGCAAACAGGTTGCGCAGGCACTTGAACGAACGGTATGTTTCATTTAAAGAAAAAAAAAACAACGTTGCCTGTGACTGATAAAACGAAACCGAAACACTATCAAACTCTTTTCGGCGCTCAAATACATAAGACCATCCAAGACTGCAAAGACTGTTGAGGTTTGCAACGACAATTTCGACTTGGAGTTTTAAGCACAGAATTGACACACCCTTTCCCTGGGAAAACAGTTCAACTGTTGCCAGTTGAAGTTCGTGTACAGTTCGCACATTTGCTTAATGCAGCTGTTGAAGTTGTTTAGACCCTACTGAAATCCAAGACCAAAACCAATAAAATTAACCTCAGTTCGCGATACTTATCTGCTAAGTAGTCAACTTTCACAAACTATTGTCATTGATGGACACGTCCGCGAGCCACAGCAAAGGAATTTAGCCTGGACAGTAAATCTCGCGCTGACGTCAGTGTCACACACCCGCGTCCACAGGGATAGCTACTACAGCCGGTAACAGTTTAATTTCTGTCATATTTTTTCCGGCTGTGGTTTTGCAGAAGACTCCATGGATTAAATATTTTCGATTTGTGTTACGCCTGATCGAGTCTATACGAGTGTCAACTGGCGATAATGCAGCCGAAAACAGAAACCGGATAGTTCCGCACACTTGTCACTCTCTAATCACTTCGTGGTCATCTACTGTAAACACTAGCTGTAAGCGGCTAGCATACTACAGGAGTGCGAACAATTAGCAGTATAAGAGATTCTCGCTTGGGAGTCAATGAGTTGTCTTACCACGTTGTGGATGTGGGTTGGACAGCACCGTTTACGAGTCGGCGACCTGCACGGTGACTCTTTCGCCTGTGTCCGTTCCGCTCTGTCTCCGCTTCCCTCCTCTCCCTCTCCCGGTGCGTCTCCTCCGCTTTACCGAGCCGCCCGTTGAGCTAATCCACCACAGATATGATTGGCTAACTTGCTTCATCCCTTCCCAGCTAATTACACATTACCGCGCAGGCGCAATAATAACAGGAGCGCATAATGGGACCGTATCCCTGAATTCTACGGTGACCAAAAATTGAGTCTTTTCTATCCCTTTATTCTTTCGGCCTTTGAAAATGTACCAGTTCATTGTGTAATTGTGTTAAGTGATCTCGGAAACCATTGACAAAGATTGCCTTGTGTTTCCTCTGATATATAAATAAACCAGTGACATCAAAACCAAGGTGTCGCATACATGAAATGGATTATGTAGGGTACTGGAGGGAAGGCTTTGATCTATCCTGGCCTGTATATTGTCTTTATGATGAGACGAATGAAAGCACACTGACAGTCATGCAAGGTGAAACGTCTCCTTTGCCTTTGATCACTTATTTGATTAAAAAAAAAGCAAGGTTATGATTTAACTAATAATATTAGTAATACATAAACTCTGATCGTCTGGCGTCTGTGGTTCGCTTCTACTTTACTACTTTTTATCACTAATTGAACAAACAGACGTGTGCACGTGGAGGCTGCAAGAAAAATAAGTGGATGTCTTATAACAGAAAACTTGGTTTGAATTCAGATCTGTGCTGTAGCCATGGTGCCTCCCTTTGGAAGAGAGATGGAATTACAGGCAGTGTACGTGTTCAAGGGACGGGAGATAGTGTGTGTGTGTGTGTGTGTGTGTGTGTGTACACACGTGTGTATGTGTTATGGACAGTTTCAACATGACAAGGGAATCCAAGTCCTAAATGAACATGATTTCAGAAAGAATCCTGCTGTTTTTTGTAAACTACCAAACCAACAAACTTAATGCAAACATTTTTAAATGGTGCAGAATGCAGCTCAGAGGATCTGTATTTACTTCCATCACATTACATACACAGGATGTGGAAAATTGTCCTGTCAATATAATTACACAGGTCTGAGTCTGATTCACTTATTTGAACATTACGAGTAAAGTTAGATTGAAATATCAGGAATATGAGTGATTTCTGCATGTTATTACACTTTTACTATCTCAAAACATCTCTACATTTTTATTATTATTATTTTTTGCATGTGTTATCCTTTTGGGATAAGCTGTATCCTTTTTCACTTCTTTAAAAGTAGGCTTGGAAAAGCCAATTAAGGCTAATTAAGGGCCAGCAGAAAGTCCACAAACTGAACAGATTCCCTAATTTCTCATAAAGGGGAAAATAGTTGACTTTACTCATATACAGTATATCACCCCTAACAATTTCAGGAGAGAATTACTTTTCTTGTGAAAGTTATACATGTACTTGTAAAAACAGAAGTATTTAAGTTTACCAGTGAAGTGCTGAGCTGGTTTGATTGTTTTTTGGGACATGCCTCTGACATCCACAGCCAGCCAGCTCTCAGCTCTATCACTCCCAATTTGCAATCAACCCTTTTCATCTGATTACCAGTGTCACCTGCAGTTTACTGACCAATCACCTGCTCTGTATGTATAAGGTTTTCTCTGTATATGGTCATCACTTTGTGAGCTATTGAGTGGGGTTTTTTTCACATATTACTGAACTGCTGTTTTCTCATTGTCCTGTACTTCCTGAGTCTGTGTATGGCTTTTGCCTGGTTTGTTCAATAACTGAATTTTGTCTTACGGATTTGGATTTGGGATTCATTCCGTGTTGCTACTTCCTGTTCATTGTGGAGTCTAGCCTGACCTATCGACCTTTACTTTGGATCATTGTGAGTGATTTTGTAATAAACTTTGCGTGTCCGTACTTGGATCCACAAATTCCATCATTAGTGCCCTTTGCAACCTGTGTCTTACAGAATACAAAACAAGAACAAATTAACCACAGTAAAAATGACTTATACACTGTCACACTGAATTAGAGTGGGAAGCACTGCTAGGACACACTTCTGTTGGGAGACATTTTTAACATTTTTTTTAAGTATGAGTATAAAAATGTTGCGGTTAACGGATTGAACCCAAATGCAGAACACAGATTCTAAATAAAGTTTTGACGGGGTTTTATTGAGAAAAATGGGAAAGTGACAGGCAGATGAGAACACACGGAAATTGCAGCAGAAGAGATGGTTTATGACAGGTGACTGGGTCAGGACGCGTAGCAGATGAGTAGCCGGGAATGACAGACCACAGGCAGGTGAGTAAGGCAGGCGTGTGGTGGGTGAGAGGCAGGAGCTGAACAGGCGGCACAGGGAGATAACCTGTTTACCAAAAGAAGAATATTAATACAATCGACCAATCAGACTTATTCTAATACGTAAACAAACGATAACCTTACCGAGCGAACTGAGGCGACGAACTGACGGTGCGTGGTGGGAGAACCGGGGTATAAATATGGCAGCGGTGATGAATGGATGAGAAGCAGGTGTGCCGCTAATCGGGATCTGGAAACGCTACACCTACACACAAACACACATGCAGATACACAGCAGGGGGAGCACAGGAGACACAAGGGAGGGGGAAACACTTAGAAACACAAGGGAAAACGAAACCAAGAGCACAGCTGAATCAGTAACAAAAAATAGTCCCAACTCTGTTGAGATCCTATTCTGAAGCTGAAATATATTAATCCTCTAGTTATGACTCAGTCGTCTGATTCGGATCTAAGTCACTTCAAACCATTCCACTCAAGGACATTAAACTATTTGTCCTCTGGAAATTTTGTATAACTACTGATGTCAGGACTAGTTTCTGAGCCAGTATTAGATTTTTGGAAGATAGTTCATTGAGGTTTATTCTCAACTAAACTTTGCACCATTTTCTGCTTTTTTTTCCCTGCTATACATTCAGGTCTTTGCCCGTGGAAGATCTCCCTCTTGCATGGAAGACATCTAGCAGCACACGTCAAATGTTTTGTTCATGCTGTTGTGTTGTGTAACTGCAAATTAGAAATGTTTTGCATTATTGCATAATGTCTCTGTTTTGAAATTGAGAGGACAGGCAGCATTTGTATTAAACTACAGATAATGTAATAACACAATAATAATGTAATATTTAGTAATTTGCAACATAATAATACTGGTAATGTAATTAATCTCCTGACAACATCACACATTTTCTCACAAATTTTTCATTTGACTGGTCGCTCTCCCTGCTGGCCTTTCTCATTGGGGGACGACACTTCTTCTACCACTGTTTCCTCCAGATAGTAAATTCTGTAGCTCATCACATTCCTTAGATTGTCTTTTTTTTATCATATGTACGTAGACTGAAAGTTATGAGCAATGGAGGGAAGGGGTTTTTATGCTGTGAAAATATTTCCCTATAAAAAACATAGAAATACACTAGATATAAAGCTTTGATGTGTATGGTGTGAAGGTGAGTGTATGTGTGACAGTGTATGTACCTTTCTGTCAAGATCCCCTGCGAGGCCTGAGTAATCAAACTTCATGTAGCGTAATCATCACAGTGGAAGCCTATTACACACTCATACACAGTATGAGCCACTGGAAGTCCAGTGCTGAGTAAACACAAATAGAACATTTAACCTGGATTTGACCTTTTGACACACTTTTTGCATGAGAGTGTGTTTGTCAGTGTGTGTTTGTGTGCGTGTATGTGTTTGGTAAGGGAAAGAATGGGTATTGACATCCTTAGTCTAAAACAATGGGAGTTAGTGAAGCAAAAATTTGAGTAGAAATATTTTGCAATGAATGAATTATTTTAATGATTTACTTTGAAAAAAAAAGTTTTTCACACTGAAACTCTGATTTCAGTCAGGTTTATTTTGGCAGGCACATAACTTTATTTGATCTGTTCATTTATTGGATTTAAATCAATCTCTAAGGTAAAGTGTGTAGCCTCTCTCTTTGTGTGTGGATGTGTTTGGCTAATCTACAATGATCTAACATACAACTATCTGTTTTCACGCTTAAAACACACCTTGTACAGAATGTTGAAGAACTCGTTGTTGAGATAAAAGACAGCCAACACATGCTGAATGGTGTTCGTGTCAACAGCTAAAGAATCACTAATTCACACTGTGCTTTTGCACACTCCACAATGCAATATACAATATTCTCAAAGTGCTCGCGCTCACTCTCTCTCTCTCTCTCTCTCTCTCACATACACACACAGACACACACACACATACATACATACACACACACCTTCCTCCCTTTTCCTAGCCAAATGTAAAGACTCCCTTGTCAAAAACACATTGGAGATCATTGACAAGCCTGGTTGTCCCAGCCTACTTGCTACAATATACATGTACATTTAAACTCACATTATTAGCAACAACAAAACATTCTTGTTACTTTACCAAACCAAGTAATTAGCCTATTGTAATATTCATATACTGATACGAATATCACAAACTAGTTTTACATTATGTCTTCCTGCAATCTCACTGTCTTACTTTCACTATTATGTCCTTGCCTTCAACACTTCCTTTACACTCACAGCCACTGTTTTTTTTTAATTCGCTTATTTATTTTTGCACTGTAGGCAAAACTGCTTCTTAAATACCCATTCTCTTTCCTGAAATGAATGCACAGTCGTGATTTTCATCATGCTCTTTGCAGGTCAGTGCACTTTCAATCTAAATTATATTTGTTATAATACGGAATTTTTGTTATCTCTTCATATTTGTTATTCTAGTCATTTTCTTACTTGTTTTTCATTTCACATTCCCTGTCGTCCTTGACTGTTGCCGTGCTTTGGAGACTGTTACCTGGTTCGTTGTCGTTGTTACGCAGGGTTCTACACTGTCTCATCTCACTCGTCAGCATCACTTTATGAAGACATCTAGGACTTGGCTTCTGGCACAGATGTACTGCAGAGAATATTACACCGATCTGGCCACTGTGGAGTAGACTCTAACGGAGACGTGAGTCAAATTGTCGGCACTGCGAGTGACAGTTACAACGGCTCAGCATGTATCGGACTGTTTTCAGATTGCCTTCAGTGGTCCTTCTCAAAAGATAGCTTTTACAGCGAAGGACAAATAAACTTCTGGAAATTTCTCACCTTCTGTTTACACCCAATTCTGCAAAGTGACAGTAATCATTCTGCGCATCATGGTTTTACTAAATAAAACAGACAACGGTAGCCTATACTCTGGACTATAGAAATGTTTACTATTTTATTTGCGACAATCTTAAGTGTCTGCAAGTATTTACATCTGCAATGTTTTTGATACACACAGTTTTCTTCTGAAAAAATCAACAGATATTTGATCTCATACTCTTAGGTTTTCAACCCCCCCCCCAACTCTCTCTCTCTTAGATAATTACTTTACCTTTTTTTTAATTACCTAATTGTAAAACTACATAAACGGTAGATTTTAGTATATCTGTTTCTGTAAAAATGTCAGACAGAACCTTTCATTTTAAGGTAGGCCAATCTATGTTTTGATTCTATCAGAACAGTCACCGAAGACTAAAAAGAAAATTCATTCTCCACAAGCCAATGACAGTTACGTAGCACGGAGGCTCAGCGGCATTGTGGAGAGCATCACACAGACCTGGCCAATATGAGGGAATGAGTCGGAGAACGAGATGATTGGCTCAGTTGGTACTAGCGTTGGTGCTTTGGGATTGGACTGTACAACAAATAGTCCTGCAATCCACAGAGAAATTGTCCGGTCTGGACGCTTCTTCTTTCAGGTTCTGGAAACCCGGAAAACTGCACAAAACCCCAAAGATTCCGTATGGATTCTGCACGAAACTGCGAAACCCGTCTCTCTGCGGCCATCTACTTTAGAGGTGAAAAGAGAGAAAGGCGCTGTATATCAGGCGTCTGCAAATATCAGATAAATTATTCATTTTATTTCCCCTCTCGCGGCTAAACTGATACTAAATTGTCATATTTCCATTAACTAAGTAATCTCTCGACTTCTCTATCTGTAATCCTCCAGAATTATCAACGTCTGGCCTCACGACACTGGACCCAGAATATGATAACTGTGTGTTGCCCTTGTCATTTATTTTGTGTTAAGTTTGTACACAAACACAATTATTCATAAACACCGTGGGAAAATGAAGTGTTCCACTCGTGTCAACTTCATTCTGTCACGGCCTGTGAGGCCTGGGATACAGAATATGGACCCAGAAGCAGACTCTTGAGAGACTGCATTTAAAAAGGTGATTTTAATGATCAAAAATTTCAGCAAAACAGATAACAGCAGGCAGTGTTCGCAGTTAATTCACAAACAGGCAAAAATGGGGATCAGGCAAAAACGTGGTTTGAGTCCAGGCAGAGTCCTAAATAACTAGTGACCAGTCCAATAGAAAAGGCAGAGGTACAGAGGAGGGTAAAACAGTTATCAAAAGTGAGCAGGCACAGGTCACAGACGAGGAGGGAATTACAAAAACCAAAAGGGCAAGACGAGAGCAAAAATCCAGGAAACATGCAGAAGTCAAAACATGAGCAAAAGTCAGAAAACATACATGAAATCGCGAGAGAACCTTCCAAAAAGTGGCGAGGATAATCTGGCAAGAAGTGAGTGGTGAGACAAGGCTTTTAAAACACAGACTAATGAGAGAATGGTGAACAGGTGAGTAGAGGGAAGGCTGGTGATTGGTGCGAATACAAAAATGTGGAGTGGAACCCAGGAAACAGAACACAAAACGGAAGAGAGGGGAAACGTGGTTAAACAGTGGAAGGACCAGGCTGGATTGTGACACGTTTTTGGTTTTCCTTAGTGTTTGCAGTTGGTTTACGACACAAATTCACCTCCCAGGAAGATTTATCAGTCTGAGATTGAAACCTGGTCTTACAGAAGGGAAGAGATCATTCAGATATTCGGGGGGGGGGGGGGGGGGGGGGGGGGGGGTTCTTTCTTTTTTTTTAGTCAAATAAACCCTTTTCCCATAAATGCGTCCCTGTGGCTTTATGCAAAGTTGGTGATGTAATGTGAGAAGGCTCAGGCATACTATGCTTATATATTAAATTCTTCACCTATGTTTTGCATACGCTTAATTACAGTTTCATAACACACAACATTCGACAGTTCCGTGAGGAAATGATAAAAAGAGGATTGATAAGCACAACAACTCTTCGCGTGTGACGCACTCGTAAGCTAGAACCATAGGAAGTAGTGTAAGGACTCAAAACAGAGCCAGAAATCGTAAAGAGAAATAGTTACATAGCACAGACGGACACCTAATTTGTCGATTCAATACTTAATGCACGTGTAAAGTGATTCGAGACTTGTCTCAGACTCAATATAAGAGACTCACAAACAATGAAAGCCTGTGTGGGAAAACACTGGTCATGGCCGTGGCGGCCATGGTGAGTGGACAAACCAAAAATGAACGTTCGCAAACCGCGAACAGAAAAGGTATAGAGAAGACAGACTCCGTGCGGCGTTCTAAACCCAGTCAGGTACAAAGTTCCGAGTGACAGCTGAGGACAAGATTGACTAAGCTTTGGAGTTATAAGGAGGTATTCTGAGGTATTAGAAGAAATCTGAGCGTGCGTGCGAAATTTTACAAAATGTATTAATGTGTTTTTTACGCCCTCAGATCTAACGTGCTCTTATGTTTTAATATTTTGCTTACGCGATGGCCCTATTTTGACGCTACACCCTCGCAGGAATCACATTAGTAACAATTATGCAAGGAAAGTAATATTAAACATTATTCAACTGATTTAATTCCAAAACCGTAATGTTCTGGAGTGAAATTCAATACCGATTTAGTGAAAGGTTTAAATATGTCTCAGGTGGTTCATTTAGATCAATATTCCAGTGACACTTCTATAGTGTTCCCTATTATTCGGCGCGTTCATCTCTGGAACTTGAACTTTCCCCCCTTAACTTCTGAGTATACGTGTGAGATTATTAATATGAGAAGCCTTTTAAAATGCTCACTTTATATTGGGATTATGAAATACCATACATTTACAAGATGTTTTTATGGGTTGCCTGTATGTTGTCTAATATAGGAATGCTGTAGACAATAAACTCCACCAGAGGGTAGCACAGACCTTAAGGTCGCAAACAGAGTACTTCCAAACGAGAGTGTGTAATAAAGGAATGAACTCCAATGCTACTAGAGACCAGAGAAAGTATGTGTGCTCTGTATAACACTCTAATATGTAATGCTTTGCTCATGCTACATTTTCATTTGCAATGTTCAGATGAATCAAATAACTGATTTCAAATTAAAACAACACAACATCAATTTACTCAGCGTTGTAATGTGTCATAATGGAACTAGACAATGTCCCTGAACTTGATAAATGTCTGTGAAATGCCGTATTTTGTGAGATCTGACATTAATGGTTTCCCTCTGCTAACATTCCCTCTATTTCTGAAGCTGCGACAAAGAACTGTTATTTAAATAACAGCAACCACAATCAGTTTAACAAGATGGTCAATCTGAAATTAACCAGATCGTCACAGAACGCATCTTAGTCGACTATCTAACTCCATTGAGCTAACACTCCACATCTCGAGTACAGGTTCATGTTTACTCTCTTTCAACGGAGGAACTTTGGATAAAACTGTTGGGTTTGCTGGTTTACAAGAAAAGGTAACATTAACATTAACCAGTGGTGATTATACTTTCTTAATCTAGATTCACCAAAGTATTTGTTTGCCATGTCATTGGTCGGATGGAGCCTTTTAGTACAATTAAACTCGCTTTAATATTTTACATTAAAGTGTAGGCCTAATAGAAATCAGTTCGTGGGTGTGGGCATGACCAGAAAACTCGCCACAGGGGGGGAAATGTTTGCAATGACTCAAGAAAATCGCTTTGTATTTCTTTAAACCATGGCTTAAAAATATTTGCTCAGTGGGTGATTATTAACCTAACCGAACGTCATCTTTAAAGAAAAACGCACGGTCCATAATTT
Source organism: Chanos chanos (assembly GCF_902362185.1). NCBI lineage: Eukaryota > Metazoa > Chordata > Actinopteri > Gonorynchiformes > Chanidae > Chanos > Chanos chanos. Next base: position 27,755,307 of record NC_044501.1, on the reverse strand, counting down.
ATCACGATTTACTCGTCGTCAGTTAGTGGCTGACGTTTGCAAAAAAAAAAAAAAAAGAAAGAAAGAAAAAAGTTTGCCTTCTTTGACAAGTACCGGATTCCGCGCACCCGTTGGGGCCGCCTCCTTTTGCGATTACTGTATTAAAGTTTATCCTTTTCCTTTTGTCTTTTGTACCCAGTACATTCCTGTTACGCGCTTAGCCAATACTCAGATGTAATTACCTCTAGATGTAGCCTGCTCACTTCAGTCCGTCTGTCTGCGTATTTTATTACGGAATCTGCGTACAGGGAGCAGAGCGCGTGATGCGGTGCACACAGAAGTCGGCTCCACAAGGAATACGGTTCAAGAATAAACGCGAGTTAACTTCCAGTCAAAATGACAACTGTTGCTCACAGACACTCTATAGCTGGAAACGGAGTAGAGTCTGATATACGACGTGGATCCGTTCGCCGCGAGCTTTCTTTCGAGTATACTGGCAATGAATTGGTCATGAACAAGGACACCTTGAAAAGCATGGGTAAGTTAGCCCAAAGCTATGGTTTATATTACCTTACTCTAAGTAAATCAGACCTATGTTATATTTAGTAAGTTTAAATAAGCATGCTATCTTTATTGTTGCATTGTAGTATGTGTTTGGGTTTAAAACTCATTCTATTAATGGACGTATACTATATTCAGTTAGATGACATGGAATGGAATTTTGCTCAATTTCCGAGCTAAGTGTAATAATAATTATAACAAAGCGTAATAACTTGATGAGTCGAATCTCGTGATTGTGCTGAGCTTTAACAAAAAATGTTGGTCCCAGGTGCCCAGAACTGGACCTGAGAAACCCAGATGTCTCTGTGTCATACTTTGCAAAGAAACATATATACAGAAGCGTACAGTCCCAGTATGACCGTTTTGTTAATAGCACTGCATTACTTTCTGATTCGTGTCATGTTTTATTTGGCTTTAAAAACAGAACTTCAGCGGATCAGTGACATTTTTAATACTGAATAGCGTTTGACGGTTATAGTCAGATAACATTATTACCATTCTCGTTACCCCTGGCCCCGTTTCCCCCGTATTCGACAATATAAAAAAATCCATTGCGCGATATCTGTATCTGGAAGGAAATGACTGAATGGAGACTCTCACTTCCACATAGGTGGTTCATCCTCAATCACTGGACCTTCAGTGTTACTCCCTGCCCCGGGAGGTCTGCCCCTCCAATTCCTCAGGATTCTGTCTGCCACACTGTGCAGTCTGATAGCTAGGACACTTCTCTACTGAATACTGTCCACCGCGCGCTTTAAATGCGGTCTGATAGAAACTGTATGCGGCAGAAGCAATGTATTGTACTGCACGCAGTTAAAGCAGTACGATAAAATATAGAGGAATATGTGGATGGATGTTGGATAAAAGGCAAATAATAATGCAAAAATGTCTCCTTTACAGAACGTAAGTTCTCAAGAGGAACAGGTAGTCTAAGAGGAAACTCTGCTGCCACAGAAGACAATTTCCCCACAGGTAATAAATTTAACTGTAACTACTACAGCATCCACTCAGCAAAACTCCACTCCGTGTCGCATTCCTCTCTCACTTATACACGGAGAGTGGATTGAAAGTTCACTCCACAGGCCTCGTTTAAAAATTACAAGTTTGGTGTTTGACAAGTGGAGATAAGTTAAGGTTTAACTTGAGCAGCAGGTTTCAGACTGAATCATGCTGACCCGCGTCTCATTCTGCCACTCATCATGTTTTCAATATAAATACTCCAAATTCATGGACGAGGGGTGGAAAGATCAAGGCTCTTGTTTTTATAGCTGCACTGTATCGAGAGTATGAGCTACTGTATTGGATTATGTTCAAATGACAACTGCAGTTATCCTGTTCAACAATGTCTACTTTTCATTCCTTCAGCATTTACGCAAAGCACTAAGTTTGCATCTGAGTTTTCACAGGTTTCTGAGAAATATTCAAAGCACCAAAAGTTAAGCCAAATGAAATAATCCTTTTATTCTCCAATTAAAAAAAAAAAAAAGAGCCAATCAGACCATAGTCCATAGAATTCAGTAGAAATTTGAGTATGAATCTTTGTTCACAGGTCAGACTCACTGCCTCTGGGAAGAGTTGTTACTAAAAACACACTAAAGGTGTTCTATTTTCTTGTCTTAGACCGGAATAAGGGTTAAATGCACTTGACTCAACTTTTCTTGCCCCGACGAGGTGCATAGGGACAAACAAGAGAATTTTAACAAGATCATGTCATAGACCTTAAAGTGCTCTTTAACAGTCATTCATTAACTCATTGAGTCAGTGTGTCGATTTACTGTCATCTGACCATTGCGTAGGTTCGTCTCATTCTCGGTTACAAATTAAGAGAGTAAATCCTCTGTGTATATTGTACTCGGATATAAAACTTTTTTTTTCCCCTCCACGGAGCTCTACTGATTTTTATTGGGTCATGTCATCATCGCTCAATACAGTAACATTTTTGTGCCATACACATTAACTAGAGAAAAATAGACTTGTTTTCCGATGTGGAGAGGAGCTGTGTGGGATGAGGGTAATGGACTGGTGTTGTGTTACTCGCGTTCTGTTTCCTGTCGCAGTGCTGGCTCTGCAGCTGGCCATGGTGGAGGGGCCAGATCGACTTCCTGCCGATGAGAGCGCACAGGAAGTGCTGAGAGGGAAGCTCCGTTTGCTGGAGGCTGAGTCGACACAGGTCACGACCCTGATCTCGGTATGGTTTTAGACATTCAAAAAAAAAAAAAAAAAATGTGCATGAAAGCATGACCTTGCATATGCATAGGTCAACACTTGGCTGTTGACCCAGCATTTATACTCATAGGGAAGAACTCTGGGCTTTAATTCATTTTGTGCATGCACTGACATAAGCCCTATACGTGTTTACTTAGGGTTTATCACAGTGACGTGTCTAAGCTCCTACACCAGGACCTGGGTATTGTTGAACCCAACAACGTCAGACTGTACACACTCTAAGACTTAATTCTTTTTTCTTTTTTTTAACTTTTCCTAGGAACTTTCAGCACACTTGGTATCCATCAACAGTCAAGAAAGAACTATACTCGTCACGTTTAAAACGTTTGAAGAGATATGGAAGTTCACCACTTACCACAAACTGGGTTTGTTCTCACTTTCTACTCCTCATCATCACCATGAGCGATATTTCACATCAGTCATTTGGAAAACCTCGGGGGAATTCTCATTGAATGACACTTGTTGAGATTTGTCCAGAGAACTAGTGCTTTGGTCAGCTGGCGATATTACAATGACTGTGGAGGAGAACCACTCTTGAAGGAGAACCACAGACAAATGCTAAAGTACTGCTGCAGTGAAATCTCACGATACGTTAGAGCAGTAACCATGAGACATGCGGGTAATAATGCCAACACCGTGTGTTTCCGGACTGTTCTTTAGGTTTCTTGGGTCAGTGTATGGAGGATCTGCTCCTGGATCAGGAGTTCTGGCTGAGCTCCTTGAACCAGGAGGATTCTGGAATTGAAATCTCGATTAAAGAGGAAACTCTAAACCTGATGCGTAAAGCCATTCTCATGCTAGAAGGTAACGCAGTAAAATGATGTATACAGCAGTCATTATGCAATGTACCTTAGGTCTGTACTACTGAATCTTATCAAGTTTCAAGTTTATTTAAAGCCCAATATCACTGTTTACAGTCTAAAGGGGCTTTACAGGCCACAACAATCAAAATCAAAACAGGACGGCGACCCCCCCCCCCCCCCCCCCCCGACTTAAACCTATTTATCAGATCAATAATTTATTTTTCCAATGCAGTTTAATAGCTTAAAGGAGCAAAGGCCAGTGATTACTCTTCAGGTTTAATTTCTCTAATAAACAGTGTTAATGGGTGAGCTATAAATTACATCCACTATCATTTGTCAATCAGTATTTTTATTTTTTATATAGGCACACACACACACACACACACATATATATATGTATATAATATCTGTGTGGTATTTTTGCTATGACAGTATGATCCTGAATTACATTTTGATTTTCTCAGGGTCCTTTTTTGGAATCTGCAGTGCAAACCAGATGTTTGACAGCTCCACGTCTGGCAGTGACCTGTACTTGGAGAAAGGGGATATTGCCCTGTTTGAACCACCTTTCCTGGGCTCGGGGTGGACTGTACTATCCCTGACAGACGGATCAAGGGGAACCAAACCCAAACCGGCACTGGAACCCGTGAATCCCTTTCACGAGTGAGTAGGCCCACTGTACTCTTTCCCCTGTTCAGCTTTACCAGAAAGAAAACATCTCGGTCACACTTCATTTTCTTCTGTGCCCTAAGGTGGTTTCTGAAGTCCGTTTCAGAAAACGTTTTAGTTGGTGGAGGAAAGCTGACTTGCAGTTTTCCCTTTGAGTTCGGTAAGGAGATGCTCTAATCTTTTGCTTGTTCTTTGCCTTACCTCAGAGCATTCTGATGCTGTCAAAGACATACAATACCTTCAGCTTCAAACCTTTTTTACTCAAAAATAACAGATAAAAATACTGTCTCGGGCAACCATGCCCATAGGATGCTGGAATTCACACACACACACACATACACACACACACACACACACAGGGCCTTTAGGGGCATTCTGTTTAAGGGATGGACTCTCTCTCAGCTGTAGGCACCTGTGAGGCGACGGAGGAGTACTATGGCGAGGGGCCAGACGAGCTCAGCTTTTCGGCTGGTGATCTGATCGTCATCCAGGGCCTTCTGGTGTCCTGTTTCGAGTGGTTCATGGGAAAACTGGAGAGGACGGGCAACGTGGGACTGGTCAGGACCAGTCTAGTCAAAGCCACTGATTTACTTTGTGAGTAAGTGCCTACGTGTTGACCTGTGGTTGGGATTTAACCCTGTTTTCAAAGAGAACCAAACTACTGGGACTAAGAATATCTCTGTGGAAGGAATTTTTCCACAGTGATTAAATGAGAACTGTTTTAGGCGCCCGTCTGATATTAGAGACTACTGTTCTATTCGGTCCTGACTGGATGAAGGTTAAATGTTATCATCTTGTGCTGCAGATCCACTGAGATCTTTTTGGAAGAAGAGGATAAAAGGATTGTGAACCTTGACCAAGAGAAAATCAAAGAAGAGACAATTGCCTTCTTGACAAAAACATGCCAGAGTGACGTAGCCAAGATCTACAAACTTGGTAAGATAAATAATCTTTTTCCCTGCATTCAGAGTTGGGAAGAAACAACTTATGTTGTTGAATTTCCTAAAGCCATTACGTTACTCTAATCCTAAATGCAAAAGAAAATTCCAGAAGCCACGCTTACCACCCCATCTCCTGGCAGAGAACTAGGAAAGCAAAAGTCAAGCTTAACCCAGAGTATTTATTCCACAAGTGACATTTGTAGAACTTCATCAACAAAAAGCACAAAAAAAATCACATGAAACTGCCTCTAACATGGTGGCCGCTCTGTCAACATTCTTTTAGGTTTTAATTTTTTTTATTTTCGCCTGCATAGGGCATCTGAAAATGGCAAGGAACTAAAGCTAGTGCAACATTCGAGCCTTTAAACAATGGGCTCAACTTATTCAAACCAGGATGAAAAAACATGTCGTGCAGAAGAATCCACTTCTGTTCTGCTTCGGTTCACACTTACAGATCTTGACCTGAATTGAAAAATTGCAGGATTATTACATGAAGTGTTCTGTCAGTATATTCAAATCTGATTACATTTCCACTGATTCAGTAGTAAATTCTGGGAATGCAAAACCATATTGCATTCTCATTTATACTGTTATTTATTTATTTATTTTTACATTTAGGGTATAAATAAATGTATAATAATAATGATAATAAATATATGTAGTAATAATAATAATAATAACAATAAATGTATTTTTAAAAATGGCATGTGCGTTGTCATGTCTTTGCGGTCGACTGTGAAAACTAGTAGTTAGACTTAATAATGATTAGACTTTCCCCATTTTCAAATAACCCCAATTCACTCACCTTGTTTCCAGGGCAAGGTTTTTGGTGCTCGTACGCCAGGGGTTAAATTGCTGATCATGTGTTGAAAAATACCATGAGTCACTTCTTTAACATTAGTAATTATAGCCAAAAAACATTCTGATTATATGTAGGGCTAGGATGCCTCAAATATACACTCAAAAACGTGATTTTCATTTTTTTTTATATATAATCTAAGCTGCTTTTCAATAACCTGAGATGATATTTTATGTATATTTAAAACACCTAGACGGCTGGCATGAATTCAGATACGTCGGACACACCACAAAACTCACACACAACTCACACACAGATACGTCGGACACACCACAAAACAAATTCCCCCGGTAGCCAAGAATAAAAAGTTGACACTGACCTGTTCTGGACAATCTGGGATGTGGAAATTCCCCAAACAAACGGCGGGTTGTCCAATCCTGCTTTCTCCTCTGTGATAATCAGAAGAGAGTCTGGTCAAAGTGTGCATGTACACACGGGACTAGTTTTACCAAAAGCAGACAGTCTAGTGGAGTGACAGATCAAAGAACATATTCTTTGTACATTCTTTGCTTGTGGCTGTACTGAGAAAATGTGATCACAGTGCACAGCCATGTCACACCAATGCAACAAAAATAAATAAATAAATGAATGAATGAATGAATTACCAACATCCTAACTGTTTGGATTTTATTAAGTATAAAAATTAGGGACGCCCATGGATTCCATAACAGCACAGACACCTTAGAATAGTGAAAGCTGACCTACATCCCAATCTTGCTCAACGACAGGACTAGTCCATGTATTGACTGGAACCATAAATGTGCGAAGCATCTCAGTGCTGCTGACTATGGACACAAAGACACACACAAAATGAGAGATTATACAAATGCCTGAGAAACATCACAGTTTGTATCAGTTAAATTTCTCTGGTCAAGCAAAAAGAAAAGAGCGAAAAAGAAAAGAAAAGAAAAGAAAAGAAAAACAAGCAATATTTAAAGAGCTTGTTCAAATGACAAAGTAGTTCCAATACGTATTCCAATCATTTCTTACCATCGTCGATGTTAAGCGCGCACTTGTTTACACAGTTGGCAATGTGATGGGGCAGCTCGTGCTTGGGCATCAGGTGGCGCGCATTGAAAGGGCACGTTTTCAGTTGGTTCGCCAGTTCTGGATGGTTCTAAAACAAAACGTCACCACAAAGACAATTAATCGACAGGATCGACGTATTCGAATATTCCGCAGTACACGCTGCGTACCGAGTATGAATCGTATTTTAAGACACAACGAGCTAATAGCCTGCTTCTCCGGAGACTCGCCAATCTGACTCGGAGAATCCCAATACCTAATCAGGGTCTTCGACTCTACATCGAGTTACTGGAATTGAGAGTTACTGGAATTAAATTGCCTCTGAGGAAGTTACTGGAATTAAGCTGCCTTCCACGCTGTATAACTTATGCATTGGGTTGTTTTACCGCCATTTTTCACGATATCTTTACATTTCGTACTGTTATTTGCCAGCGACAGTTTGTCGATAGATTTCACTGAATAAAACCTTCCTTCAGCCGTAGCCCTGGCTATCTTACATTTGTTTCTACTATAGGGTATTATGTTTACAAAATGAGCGCCCAGAGACGACTGTGTACAACTGTCAAATTAGGGTCAAAAAAGCACACATACACACCTTACGGCACTTAATAAAATGGTATGGAATGCGACAGGCCCGGATCTTGTGGCTGGGGTCGTAGGGACACTGCTGTAGTTTCTCTGGGTCCCAGCAATCCTCCAAGTCTGTAAGCAACAGCCGCATGTCATGACTAAAGATGTAACAGGAATGAATATTTCCATTCAGGACAATTCTCGAATGATCAAGCATAAGAATCAATTTTACCATCTTTCTGCTCCCAGGGGCTCAGTTTTCTGTCAGAGTTAGTGTTAGTCCCAGATATTACTGAAGACATTTTATCCGAATGAACAGGGAGCAAGAGTAAAACCGCAACGTCCAAGTTTGCAGGCCACGTTACTACCTGACACTTGTGAATTAGCCAGTTACGTTAGCAAGACTCTAACAGCAAGCAATCAGACGTGCAGACAGTGAGACAGCTACAGTGCCCTTATTTATATTAGTTTCGTTTACAGAAACAAACAGTGATCATTTAATTCTGCTAAATGTGCGCGTTGACAGTACCGGAAATCAGTAACTACTTCCGCTGTACGTGCCAAGATTAGACTGTTGAAATAACACGTTTAAACCGTGATCTGATTCAGATGACAAATGCGTTCTGGAAATGTATGTTATTCCTGGTGTATAATATAATATTAAAAATGTAGGTTTGGCTGATGGGCTAAGATCTAAGCCATTACAAGTGCCGTTTTATATAGTAATCAATTGACATTCGAAGACAATCCAAGAAGTTGCTGCTGTTAGCGGGCAGTTAGCGAGTGTGTGTAAATTCTCCATCACTTCCCTTGTTCATTATTACTTTTTCCAGCTAAAAAACTTTCATTTTCATTTTCATTTCGACAGGGATTACCTCCCATAACTGTGAACTCGCCTGCTGAATAGTAGATTTATCAAAAATGGGTAGTATGGACTGTCAGTAGTGCATATATCTGAATTTCGATCTAATATTATTATTATTTGTTTTTATTTATTTATTTATTTTTACAGTGGTTATAGAATTTCTGTCAAAACGTATGCTTCATTCTACAAGAATACCTAGTATCTCTCATGTCAGAGAAACTATTATGAAAATAACCTCAGTTATTAACTGAAATAATCTGTTTAAAATGAATTGGAAGAGGACCTTGTTCAGCAGAGATATCTTTGCCATAGTTACATTCTTGGTGATGGAGTAAATGGTATTCAGATGAAAGGCAATGCTTATGGGGCAATGTGATCTGATCGATGCACTTATTGTAAGTTGCTTTGGTTAAAAGCGTCTGCTAAATGACAAATTGTAAATTGAAAAAAATGCATTGTTTGTTCAGGTATGTTTAAGATTTGTATAGTACATTTTAAGTTTCCTGTAGAATTAAATATTCTATGTAATTAAGCCTAATGTTTGTATTCCACAGATCTGACAAATCTTAATGGAGTTCCAGGTGTAAATCAGAGTATGTATTCAGCTGATCCTTTTCTGTTTACACCAATTATTCTTGTTTCCCTCATTTTACATTTTCACATGGCTGATATAGATCGCATTCTGTTTGCGGTTGTTCACCTCTCTCTCTCTCTCGCTCTCTCTCTCCCTCATCATCTATGTATATGTATGTAGATAGCTGTTCCAGAAGTAATGATCTGAACACTGGAAATCAGGACAACCACAAAAGAAAAGTGATGCACATTTTGAGTCAGGTAAAGGAACTGCATGGAGATGCATCTTCACCAGCGAAACCAAAGCTCAGAAAAGACACAGACACCACCAAGACAGAGGAGCCTGGGAAAGCCCCGTGCTTCACTGTGTGCTCCGACCATAACGGCCCCAACACAGAGAGTCTCCAGAACCTTCTTTCTTTCCTGGACAGCCGTGAACATAAGTCAGATTTCCGCCTACTCTACAGAGCTTACCCGGAATTCCTGCTCTCACACTTCCAAGGTCACTGTGACGAGGAACACCTGGTGGCGTTCTTGGGTGAAGCGAGGGAAATGGCACGAAAACAACGCCTCACCTGGGCACAGAGTCGGATCTGTTTTCTCCTGGGGCAGCTCTGCGCGGGCAGGTCAAAGTTCTCCCAGGCGCGGGTATACTACGAGGAATGTCTCGCCGTGCCCAGAGACAATTTCACGGACATGTTTTTTTTGTCAGCCATTTATTCCAACCTGACCTTCATCTATCTCACGCAGAAAAATACAGAGAAGTATTTTGCTCTGTCTGAATGCTTCGCCGCCCTGTTGATGGCTGTTCCCGATGCCCTATCTGATCTGGAGGACCCAGAGGTTTTAAAGTACGTCCTGAAGAAAGCCATTCTTTCCAAGAACCTGTCTGCTGAAGCCCGAGCTTGCTTCCTCTTGGCCAAGCTCCACCTGAAACTGGGAGAGGGGATGAGCGCGATACCATTCGTTGAGCGACTGCAGATCCTTTCTGACGAGCTGCCCAGAGTCTGTGAGCCGACCCGTAGCCAAGGGTTTCTGTTGCTGGCGAGACTCTACAGCGACCAGGCCCTGCCTCGCCTGGCCGACAGCGTGGCGCGTCACGCTTCGCTCCAAGTCTCGTCCACCGTCTCAGACTGCGTGTGTGGTGTTTCGCTGCTACTGGAGAACGCCCCGCAGCTGTACGGGGTTAGCATCCCTACACAGGTAGCCCAATACCTGATCCGTGCAGCGGCTTTAACTTCAGCTCATTTGGAGTCCACTCTAGGATATGCATCCGCTCTGTGTCTGTCCTGGCTTTTCCATAAGCACAGCTTGCCTGACAGGGCGGTTCATTATATGCAGACCCTCCTTGACCAGGCTTTCATGTCCAGCATCAACCAGTCAGATGCAACCACCGCCTTCATCTGGTTAGCCTGGTTGCACATATGCAACGGTCAGCCCTGCAATGCGTTGGACATCCTGGACGGAATTTTATCTTCCCTTCCGGAGCACTGCACCTCGCAACTGGAGGGCGTGGTCTACAACATGCAGGCCATCGCCCTCAGTCACGCCGGGAACGTCCAGCAAGCTGCGAAGAGCTACCAGGCTGCCGTGGAGATCTCGGAGGAGTTTGAGGATTACCACAACTGGGCTGTGGCGCTGGCCAACTTTGGGTTCCTGTGCCTGAGGGCCAAGGCAAAACGGCTGGCAGAGAACCACTTAACGCAGGCAGTGGAGCTGTTCTGTCAGCTAGAGGATGAAAATCATGAACTCAGCTTTATCGCTGTGCTCCTGGAGCTGGGACAGCACTACATCGCCAACGGTTACCACAACAAAGGGAAGATCTACTATGAGTGGGCTCTGCTGATGGCCATCCAAGCAAATCACCCTGAGAGTAAGTGATCTTTGGCAAAGCATATAGTTTTGCATATAGCGAATGTGAAAGTGCCAGTCTCTGTCTCTGTGCACTGTCTCTAGTCTTCACTGAGTAATGAAATTGTTGACAGTTACCATTAAAGTACATTAGATCAGTGGATACAAAGTACATTCACCACTGCTTCAGCAGAATGGGCTATTTCAGGTCTTGTACAGTTGCATTTAGACATAGACCTCTAATAGGAACGGCATGTAGTTGTCACCAATTCTCTGTGAAGCCCACAGTACCTCAACATTTCGTGAACTGTGGCTAAATTCAAGTGCAGTCCAGATTTCGATATAATGCATTTAGCATGAAACTGTCAGTTCTGCTAATGACACAAATAGCAGGCTCAAACTAGGCATCCAACTGTTTAACGTCCTGTGCAAGACGTCATGTGATTTATATAAAGATATAGTTGCATGCATGCAGTTACTTTTTATAGGCATACCGGACGATGAGCATTTACTGAAAACCTACCACATATGGTCATGAACACTTTTATTTTTCTTGCTGATATTTTCAGTGAGTGGCCTGCGAAAGCAGTGTTTCCAAACAGCTGTGGTTAAGGTGGTTAATCATTCTGTTGATTATAGATTTAGTGAGCTGAGGAGTAAACAGCCTGTAAACTGTAACAAAGCCGCAGAGTTGCGACACGCTTAGATTTTACTCCACATTCTGTTCCATTTTGTGTCACATGAGGGCATGACTATTTTTTTGTTTTCGAGTCCAGTGGTTTAAAGTTCTTTTCTTTTTTTTTCCCATGCACCAGTGCTTCACATCAAAGAAATGTGGTCTGTGCTAAGCTGGGAAAATATTGGAAGTTTCCAAAATTTCCAAAAAGTTAAATGCAGGTTTGGTTGCATTCTGAGGTAGGATTTAGAGGGAAGTGCCATTTCTAGCTATACTGCTAAAACATTATAATACATGGAAATCCCCGGACTTCGCAGCAAATTAACTTTACATGTATCAACTGAAGTCCCTCTCGCTTTTCACTGTATTGCCCTAAAATGTGTATTATATTTAACGTGGAGAAAAAAATGGTTATATGGGTAAATAATCTTAATGCTTAATTGAGAGGTATTTACAGGTATCATTTACAGGTATCATAGAGGTTCCTATTATCTATGGATAACACAAACTGTGCATGGCAACAGATGGGCCACAGTCTCTAACTGTACAAGAACTGAGTGTATCTACAACTTATAGATATATTTAGTTCTCATACAGTTAGAGACAGCATGCACTACAAGTCTCTGTGGTGCGACTGGTTAGTGCGTGCGGCTGTTAACCGAAAGGTCGGTGGTTCGTGCCCCCCCCAGGAATGTTAGACTTGTACCTGCTGTGGCCCGGCTGGTTCGTAGCTGGCATCACAACGTGAGTGTTGGGGGTTTGAGCCATGGATTGGTCGGTGGTGTAGTGCACGCTTTCTGAACTCTTGACAGGACACTTAAACTTGCTTTTGGGGCAGCCCGTGGCCTAACAGTTGGAGAAGCAGGCTTGTGACCAAAAGGCGCTCAACCCCCAACTGCCCCTCGCGTAAGGATGGGTTAAATGCAGAGGTTAAAGTTCACTGCTCACAGTGTGCGTTTGTGCAATCACAGAGATTTAATCTTAAAAATTTAAGGTGGGTGTTTATCTAATAAAGTAACCGGTGAGTGTATGTTCTCCTTTATACAATCGGGCTACAAGTAAGTCTGCGGACATGCTTTTTGTCCAGGCGAGCTGCAGGCCACCCGTCGTCTGTGTCACCTGTATGAAGAGGTGTGTCCGGACCAGGCCCAGTGCATCATCTATAACGAACACCAACTGGCCCTCATTCACCAGACTGGAGACAGGAGCCAGGAGGGAGACATCTTAGAGAAGATCAGTCAACTGTATCTGAGTCTGGGAACTGAGAAGTTAGTCAGTGTTACTAAATAGAAAAGTACATTCGTTGTTAAGTTTGATTTTAAGAAAAATGGAAATGGCCAACACTGTACAGCCTTCTGCAATAACGTGTGGATTTAGGGTCATATTTGTGCACACAGATTTACCACACATTACACGTACACTAGAAGAATTACTGAAATGAAAGACAGTTAGAATTAGAAGAATTTGTGAAATGAAAGACAGTTATGCATCCATCAATTTCAGAACTTTGACGACAGTCATAGCACAGAGCACACCATTTTGTAGAGTTGGTGCTTAATGTGTTTTATCTAATTGTGTTACTGGTTGCTATGACAGCGGAGTTGTTCACTAATCTCTAATGCCATCAAGGGAGGAAGTAGCATTGCATAGAGTTTTTAAATACTTACTTGGAATTTGTCATACTACGTCTTGATTCTGACATATTAAGTCCTAATTGCAGCTTACTATTACACAACTGCAAGACATTAAATTACAGTTGTGTGATACTGTGCGAGAATTCTTGTGTAGAACTGTCAAATTGTGATGTAGTAGTTCACAATTGTGCAATACCAAAATGCGAAGACTGGAATGGGCATTCCCTAGATTTACGCATACTAAACATGTAAAAACAACAACAACACAACAACAACAAAACAGGATTTTGATAAGTTTGATGTTATAGTTGGATATTATCTTTTTTCTCTCCCCCCCGCTTGCCTCATGTGCCAGGGCAAACAGATCTGCCTTGGAGCATACTAAACAGAGTCTGGGAATCTTCATCGACCTGGGGAGGAAGAAGAAGGAGGCACACGCCTGGCTGCAGGCGGGAAAGATCTACCACATCCTCAGACAGACTGAACTGGTCGACCTTTATGTGCAGGTAACGAAAGGCTTTACCTGATATTTCTCATTAATGGGATGTTGATATGGGGGTAACATCCTGTGTTAATGTGGTAGTATGTTAATATGTATATGTAATATGTTAATATGCTGTGTTAATATTTATGACATCATACTTTGTTCATAAACAGTTGACAAAATGATTATGTCTGTCCGTTCAGTTTTCGGTCCTGTTACGATTGCTTACCTTGTTTCCTATTGGACAGGTGGCACAGGAAGTGGGCCTGGGGACAGGAGACACTGCCTTCATTTTGGAGCTGCTAGAGGCAGCTGGAGATGTCTTCTTCAATGGGACACAAGAAAGAGAAAAGGCTGTCTGTTTCTATCGGGTAGGGCAAAACAAACAAACAAGAAAAAACGATTGAGTTTGATTTGAAAATGTTGAATTTTATTAATTTGTAGAGTACCAGAAAAACACTACCAGGGAAAAGACATAGGACATGTCTCACACAATATCAGGTGTATGTAATGCACTTCTCAGTAGGTTATTTATGGAAAAATTGATGTTATCCAGAACTGTACTAAGATTTTGTACCAAATAGTGCATTATGTTTTCATTGTTATCTCTACACGAATGTGTTTTGTTATTGTAATTGTATGGCTGTGTGTGTGTGCCTGCGTGTGTGTGTCTGTGTGTGTGTGCGTGTGTGTGTGTGTGTGCGTGTGCCTGCGTGTGTGTCTGTGACAGGACCGAGCCCTTCCCATTGCAGTGAAGACGAGCAGTGTACACTGTCAGCTGAGGCTGTGTAATAAACTAGCAGAGCTTCTGCTGCAGTTAGGCCAACACAGGGAAGCAGTGGAGTACGCACAGACTGCCCTGGACATCAGCATCGGCCTGAGTGAGTCACATGCAAACTCACACATTGCACTTTAGGATCTCCGTACTGGAGGAAAAAAATTTTGTTTGCTTGTTTTGGCCCTGGACTCAGTTCACATAATCAAACTGATCAAGAGCATCACACCCTCTGCACAAATTTGAATGAGATGTTTTTAGAACAGAAATGTGTCCTGAAGCAGATCTTTAGACTGGAACTAAGAAACACCAATCATGATAAAGCACCGAGGAGGAAGAGGAAGGACACATATCTTAAAACCCGATTGGTCTCCAGCTTTCACAGGCAACCAATGAAAAGCCATTATGTCAGTTCAGTGTCTGCCCATGAGACCAGCAGTGATGTCACAAACAGATCTATCCAGTTAACCTTTCTAAACCTCTCCTGTTTTGACCACAGAGGATCATTTAAATGAGCGCGTGGCTTACCATCGGTTGGCAACCCTCTACCACTGCCTGGGTCAGTTTGAGATGGCAGAACATCACTTCCTGAAGGCCCTGTCACTCTGTCCCTCACCCCTGCAGTTTGACGAAGAGTCTCTTTATTATGTCAGAGTCTACAAGACTCTGGGAGACATCATCTTCTACGACCTGAAGGTGAGAGGAGCCTGAGTTTGTCTCAGGAACTCCATTGATTTAACCACGCAGATGACAGCTGACTCTGTGAGCTTGGAGCGAATGTCTGTGTAGGCCTGTAGTAATCCACCAGATTCTCCACTGCAATTGTAAATGTAAAGTGTGGGTATAGGACGACTCACCATGTGTGTATGTGCAAGTTTGCACTGTGGCCAGAAGATGGCAATATTGCTTCAACCAATTATCCCAATTCATTCTTGCTTTGCCAGTCATTAGCACACCATAGGAGGTTCAATCCAAATTTCAGTGAGTATTTGTGTAAGTGAATGTGATACTGACACCTGAGATGCTACAACTACAGTTTAAATTCTACAATGTTTTGTATTGCTCATATTCAGATATAACATTGAACGCTGTGATATACTTGTTTCTGTCTGTCTCTCAGGAGCCGTTTGATGCGGCGGGGTATTACCACTTAGCCTTAGCCGCTGCCATGGACCTGGGAAACAAGAAGTCGCAGCTGGCTCTATGCACTCGCCTGGCAACCGTATATCACAACTTTCTGATGGACCGCGAGCTGTCGCTTCACTTTTACCAAAGAGCGCGAAGCTTCGCCGCAGATCTCAACGTGCGCCGCATCAACCTCGCGCCAGACCACAACTTCCGTACCACATCACAGTACAAGACTACCATCGGGACTGACAGTTAGAGCCACGTCGTATGTAGGAGAAAACGCTTGAAATCTTCAAGTTAAGCTTCCATCACTGAGCTGAACAAATCTTTACCAGTGTTCCACAAAGCTCTCCTCAAGCCTCTTTACCCCGGTGGTTCTTTTTCTGCTGCTGTAACATCCTAATATCTATTCATGAAGTCCTTGAAAGCGGTCAGAGGCGCTTGTGTATCAAGAGAAAACGGGTTACAGTCCCTTTCAATGAATGGCAACGATTATTGTTAGTGTCAAAATGTTTGTATGCCCTGATTTGTGCTAGTTGTGTATTTAATGTGTCTATCGAGTGAAAAATCATATCGTTTACACAGTATTTTGAAGCTCTTTAGAGGGTCCACGAGACCAGACACATTTCAGATATTTCTGAGAATGAACCGTCTGTTTCAACGATGCCAATAAACGATATTTAAATAAGACCTACATGGGTTGATTCAAGCAGCTTTTGGGAAGTCTACCAGATGTGGGGAAATTAATGATGGAAAAAGACAAGAATTACTCTGAATAATCTTTTCCTGTAAGCAAATTAACAATGCTGGTACAATATTCCGGGATTTTGGGGGAGTGAACTGTTGTCTAACTAATCCGTTATTACCACGCGGTTGTTCAAATATCTTTGGGATCGTCTCCACTGAAATGTGTTATGACTCTTGACCTCAATAAGAGCAGATAGATTTCAAGCTTAACAAGACATCCCTTATTTAAGTGCTGAAAATGATTGGCATTGTAGTCTCAAATAAATATGTTCACGGGTGCTGAAATGCGCATGACTTGATTTATAGCTTTGTTCTTGTAATGAAAACAAACATAGGGAGTCTGTCTGGGCGATAATTCTCGCTCCTGTGGAGCCCCTGGAAGTGCGCGCTAAAAAAGAAACCAACATCTGTGCTTACCGCCCAGACTCAAATGGACCAGAAAGCGTTCATAGCACGAACATGCTCTCATAGTTACCACACAAATTACTCAACAACTTCGCACGTTTGTTAAATACCCCAAGAAAATATTGTGTAGGCAATTTCTATACGATACATGGGGCGCGAAATATTTTTCATTACTTTTCCATAAATGTCAATGCTGGCCAGTTATCTTTGACATAGACATAGGCTCGTATAATATTTAACTGTGGACGGTAAGGACAGTATCGGGTGCTGTGAGATACTGTTACATAACATTTATACGGTCAATAGGTTAATCTATCCATGAATAATAGTACGTCGAGGTTGCGTTACTAGAGGAACGGTTCCCTCCTGCCATTTAACTTTGCGCCTCCGGTGCTTTTACATCCCCGCCTCCAATGAAAAAATACAACCAATGAAGATGACTCTGCGGAGACTGGTCAACAGCCTTTAGTCGGACAGTTACCGTCTCGTGGGCTCAGGGTCATAAACAAAACTGGGCATTTGGTAACTGACCTTATTTTTAAATGGACGTCATCATGACTCAACAAAGGTAAATTAATCAACAAACAATCACAAGAACCAGTGTGATTCACTTTTGGGCGATGGAACTTTTTTGATTTCTGTTGATACAAAAGACTGGAGTTTTGCAAGGACAGCGCTGTGCGCGGAGGATACTTGAACTCGCATCCTAGAATTGCCACAGACCATCACGTAAGTTATTGATTTGCAGTGGTCACGGCTGGACTCTGGTGAATACTTTTTCGATTCCTTTTCCCCCCAGTTTTTAAATCCACGTTTTTCACACAAACCAAGACAATGCGTGTGGCACTCTTGGCGACGGTGACTCTGTTATACATCAGAGATTTTGTCAGCGGTGAACCCAAAACCAAGTGTCCCACGCGATGCGATGTGAGCAAATGTCCAAGCCCGAGCTGTCCAAGTGGCTACGTCCCAGACCGCTGTAACTGCTGTCTGGTATGCGCCAAGGCAGAGGGGGAACCGTGCGGGCGCAAAGATGATCTACCGTGCGGAGACGGACTGGAGTGCAAGCACCCGGCAGGAAAGCGACTTTCTAAAGGCGTTTGCCAATGCAGGTACAGCAGTAAAGTGTGCGGCAGCGACGGAGAAACATACGGCAACGTTTGCCAACTCAAGGCGGTTAGCAGAAAAGCTTTGCAGCAGGGGCTACCCGGTGTCACTCAAGTGCACAAAGGACCGTGTGAAACCAGTCTAGGTAAGACGAAACTTTCTTGGAAATAAAACGTGGATTACGGTCGTAGCAGTGATATCTCATATGGGTTACTTTATTTCAGACGTGTTCTCACGGCCCCAGTGTCAGTGTGTGTAAAATACGACTCTTGAGCGTTTGCAGTTTATTAACAGCATATTGTGTTGACATGTAAATCACGTCCCTTTTATGTACGAGTGTAGGGAAGTAGCTCTCATATCTTACTGTTCCTGCTCCAAACATTTTCGTGTTCAAACGAATTACAGACCACCAAGCAGATGTTTTAAACAGCCCACGCTCTCATTTGCCTCTGCAGAATCCAGCTGCCGGAACGAACGTAAACTTCGTGCTCGAACGAAATGTAAAAACTCCTAGGTTTTCTTTGCAGACCCCCCCCCCCCCCCTTTTTTTTTTTTTTTTTTTTTTTTTTTTTTTTGTTATAACTGAGGCTACCACTATGTTCCCTTGCTTCCAGACAGGGGGTTCTGCCCAAACTGCAAGCAGTTTAACGCAGTGGCAGCCCACCCCTGAGAGATTCCACTGTCGATGAATGCTCGTAATTTTTGCTGTAAAACTGTAACGTTGCCGGCCTCCTATAATTCCCGTGCAAACAGCATGACGCTCTGGGTCCGATGGCTCACTAAAGACGCGTTGAACAACACAATCCTGACCTCACACCCCTAACCTTGTCTTAGGCCAGACACACAGCTGGCAGCTGCAGAAAAGTGGAGGACGTCAGGGGAGACGGCGAGGAATAAAACAGAAGGGTATTGTAGTGTACCGAAACACACACAGCGTCCCGCTCTGAACTTAGGCTGGAGGAAAACGGAAGCGCCATCAAGAAGAACTGACATTGCTCGTTTAGAGAGAAAAAAACCGAACGTGTCCCAATTCTGACCTGGATTCAGTCTCTCACTCATTGCAGAGAAACTGGATCACGCAACGAATATATTATTTTTGCTACGTTTCAGTACACATCAAGTGGACATATTAGGGTAAAAGTAACAAAAAATATATATTTTCATTACTACAAAGTAGAAATAGCACTGAATGGTGCAGTAAGATGTTTGAGTTATGTGGTCATTCTCTTACATACTAACCCAGAAAGGCCTCACGGATCTGATCTTGGAAAAAAATGGGATTACACAATCTGGATAATCTGACCCAGATTTTAAAAAATGAGTTTTTCTCAGTTCATTGAGATCTCAGGATGGGTGGTACTGCAGGAAGAGGGCAGACTGGTGCTTCCCACAGACAACCTCTCCTCAGACCTCATTAACACCACATGGCCTTGAGTGCGATCCAAATATTTAGAGGTGTGATTGTTGTGTAGCATCGCAGAGGAAATGGATCAGCAGCTTCTAACAAAGCAAGGCCCTGGAGATATGGGGAAAAGAGGAAAGTTTTGGTGTTGGAGAACAGGCACAAAAGATAAAGTGTCTCTGTTTGGTGATTCGACAGGGCTAGCTAAGTTTTTGTGTTCTCATCCCATCCTAGCTGGAGCTGTTGTCTTTGCATTGGTTTGCCTCAGCTTCACTGCTAATCAAGTCATGAGACTTAATAACTAGTCATTCTAGTGCCACCGCCAAAACTATCTGTAGCTCTACCATCTACACACCGCTAAAAGTGGATTCTCTGACATATTCCACATTATGGTCCTAATAACCAATTAATGGGAAGTCATTAATCTGAAGCTCAGAAAGCTATTAAAGTATTAAGGGTTACTTTGGGTAAAGACTCAGATACCCGTTCACATAAACCAACCTCATAGTCTTTCATTAGATGTTTGCCTAAAAGCGTCAAACTTACCATTATTATATCCAGTTACTGATAGGTTTATGGACTGAGGCCTCCACCAAACGTTTTTTCCACAATGCTGGCCAATACTGTGCCACCAGCTGGTCTTCTAATGGCTGGTTTCTCCAGCTCAAACTTCTGAGGAAAAATATAATGATTCAAGAAGATTGATTGTGTTGTTTAAAGGGTTTTTAGACATCTCGACCTTGGAATCTGGTGGCTTGTTGGGTTTTGGGCTGGTTGGAAAAAAAAGAGGAGTCGTATTTTTTTTTTTGATCTATAATGGTCCTAGTGACCTCAAATCTGTCCCACAATGCAACTGCAATTTGACCCATTTTACAGAGCCACGACAATCAGAATGAAAAATCTCTTTGCTCTCTGTTCATGAGCCATGACTAAATGAGGTAGTCGTTTTGGAATGTGCCCCTGAAGAATTTAGATTCATTCCATTTATCTTAAATAACTGAGTGTGATTTATGGCAGTTTCCCCTAAACGGAATACCCATAGAGTTTCCACTGGTGAAAAGCCAAATCTATGTTCCTGCAGATATATTTGGTTCAGTGTTGAGTTCAGCACAAGCCTGTGTGACACGTCACAAAATGATATATACCATATCATCCATTTAGGTCACTTCAAAAACTGAACAAATGGACTCTGTGATTGGCCAGTCTGTTTTCACAGTGTTTAGGGCTCTCCCATTGGTTCACTGACCTTCTGGAAGGTTCCATTGGTTATGATTGCACCAATATGAATTTGCAGGACCCTGGTCTTAAATTTGAGGTTATTAGGACATGTTTTGGGTGTTCCCATATGTGTGTGAGCTTTTGGGCTCATAGACTGTGTGTGTGCCAAGGCGGTCACAGGAAACTGGAGTCAGCTGTCCAAGACCTGTGTGGAAAATAACCTCAGCCTAATTACTGTAACTTCATACTAAACACACCTAAAACACTCACACAGTCAACAAAAAGCAGGAGTTAAAAACCACCTGCCAATTTTAGACCCAGTTATTGAGGAGGTAAACATCCTGTGTATGAAACACATTTACCAAATTTGGCATACAAGGGGGTTCATAGTTTTGAAACAGGGGAGTTTTAGCACTTTGAGTCAGCACATAAAATTTAAGGTTTGTTTATGACTGCTGAGGAGTTGCTGTCTTGGGGCCAATAACACTGTTGGTGGGTGCGTTTATTAACATGAGAAATTCTTCCTGCTAGTATAGGTCCAACACATCCCAACAGCCCCAGGTACAGATTCAACTTCATCGCTGATGTTGTGGAGAAGATCGCCCCTGCTGTGGTTCACATCGAACTTTTTCTCCGGTGAGGTTTTCTCATCCACTCTTTCTGTCTCTCCTTCTCTCTGTCTCTTTTTTTTCTCTCTCCTCACTCTCTCTTTCTCTCCCTCCCTCCCTCTCTTCCCCCCTCTTCTTTCTCTCTCTTCTTCTCTCTTCTCACCCTCTCCCTCTGACTCTCTCTCTCTCTCTCTCTGTCTCTCTCTCTTTTTCTGTTTGTGTTTGTAAAGGAAAATATTGTAACTGAAACAAAGAAACAAAACATCCCCCGAGCCATGTGAAAAGGAAACCATACAACGATATTCAGTGTAACCATAAACATAGAACAAAATGTACATGTTAGGGGGGAAAAAAGAAAAGACAAAAATCTCCAAGGTGTAGTGTAAACATGTGGATCACTGGCTATCAGAGACACATGTGTCCAGGGCCAGCAGCGGATCATCGAGAAGCTCAGTGATATGTCCAGCTGTTTCTTACAAACACTGATGAGTCACTCAGCATCTGCAGAATGTCATCTTAAGAAAACAGAAGAAAACAAAAAAACTCACACAAAATACGTGTTCACAGAGTAAAGCTATCTGTCCAGCTCAGACTTTGGCTCTGCTTACTATTACAATCATCAGAGTAGTTATGAGTCATGGAACCATAGCAACCACTAACCTGAAAGGAGGCCAGCATTTAGGACCATATTCTGTGGCTTTTGTGCTTGACATATATATTGTTTTTTGGTATGTTTGTTTGTTTTGTTTTGTCTGAGCAATCTAATTTGAGAGTGCTTTCAGCCAATGCAAAATCAACTCAACTTAATACAGTTGCAAGCAGATATGAAGAGTTCATTGCCCGTACATTATGTACAGTACACTCAAAAATACTCTATCACCCCGTCCCCAGGCACCCTCTGTTCGGCCGCACCGTCCCGCTGTCGAGCGGTTCGGGTTTTGTGATGTCAGAGACGGGTTTGATCGTGACGAACGCCCACGTCGTGTCGAGCACGACGCCCGTGTCCGGCCAGCAACAGCTCAAAGTTCAGATGCACAATGGAGACGTGTACGAGGCCACCATCAAAGACATCGACAAAAAGTCGGACATAGCCACCATCAAAATCAACACGCAGGTGGGAGAAAACACTCCTACAGCCGTTTAGGGGTCTACATTAAACTCTGAGCATGTAACATACAAGCATTGGGCACAGAAACCAAAAGAACTAAACGGAGTAGTCAGTCCTTTTCAATCAAAGCTTTTTTTTTTTTTTTTAAGTTTTTGTTTATGCAGAAAAGGTTTCTTTCAGGCTTTTAAAGATTTTAACATGGTTTTCATTCTGCTTGGGTGGAGTGAATTCCTGATCTGTTTTGCAATGCAGGGCTCAAGTTCATGTGTTTCTGCTTAACTACCACTCCTCTCTCTCTCTCTCTGTACAGAAAAAATTGCCGGTTCTGTTGCTGGGGCACTCTGCGGACCTGCGGCCCGGTGAGTTTGTGGTGGCAATCGGGAGTCCGTTCGCGCTGCAGAACACAGTGACGACGGGCATCGTTAGCACGGCACAGAGAGACGGGAAGGAACTGGGTCTCCGCGACTCGGACATGGACTACATCCAGACTGATGCCATCATTAACGTGAGACATATCACACAGATATTTCACAGCCAAAGCACAGACTAAATAAACTTTACAGCATTTTACTAACAACTATCAGACCAAAGAGTTTGAATTCACATCAAGGTGCTGTATCTGTATATTTTGACTGATTGCTGACAGTCGATTTATGCTAGCATCCACAGCAATGTTGATGATCTTTGATCTCCCCTCTCTTCTCTTAGTATGGCAACTCAGGTGGACCTCTCGTCAATTTGGTAAGTATTTTAAGTCATTCAGAAACACTAACTGTACTGAACATTTACAAGCTCCGTATGGTCTAAAATGAGTTTGTAAAATCCTATATGATGTTATGAGGCATTCCCACACTGGTTGGCTGATACAGGCTCACTATAAACACAACTGCAAACAAGCCCAGGAATGTCAGGTCTAAAAGGGAATTCTTATATCTGTGTGTCTGCAGCTACAGTTGAATGATGTTTTTGTGTTGTTTTGTTTTTTTGTTTCTCTGTCGTTAGGACGGAGAGGTGATTGGAATAAACACTCTGAAAGTGGCTGCTGGGATTTCCTTTGCCATCCCGTCAGACAGGATCACACTTTTCCTCAACGACTCGCTGGAAAAACAGAGCAAAGGTAGGGACTGTATGGGGTTCCGGATCATTACGTATGGGGCTATTGTGTTGGGGTCGGGCAGTCATATTGTCCTATGTTGACTTGATGATGATTATAGTGATTTTGGTGTTGAATTGTAAATTATCAGAAATTTTTTTTAATCTCAGAGGTGAGATCACTGAAGAAACGCTTTATCGGAATCCGGATGCTGACCATCACATCAGCGTAAGGAGATTATGGATTCCATATCTATTATGTCATGGCATTTGCTAGTAATCATTAGGACAGATCTAACCTGAGCTGATGAAGTGAGACAGTTGAGTTGGAAGGAACTCTAATACTCCTCTGCCTTGGGTAACTCTGTGTTTGACCATAAAATGGCATATATCTCTCCGGTCTAGTCTTGTAGAGGAGTTGAAGCAGCAGAACCCAGACTTTCCTGATGTTAGCAGTGGGATCTATGTACACGAGGTGATTCCTGATTCCCCCGCTCAGAAGTAAGTACCCTGCCTGACAAAGCAAACACCTGAATCCAATGTCTAAATCAAACGGCTCCACGCAGCTACGAGAGTAAACTCTCTGATGTATGGGCCTCTCTCTCTCTCTCTCTCTCTCTCTCTCCCTCTCTCTGTGCTTGTAGAAGACTCAAATGTGATTGTTTTTTGAAGTTGTTCTTCATCAGGGTCTTCTTTTTTTTGATTTGCACCCATTTTTCTCCCTGATTTGGCACATCCAGTTCCCTGTACTCTCATAAGTCTGGGTCTCCTTTATCAGGCTCTGGAGTCATTTTAAAACATCTGCTTTGAATGTGTGGAGAGGTGCAGACAGATGGATCTCTTTCAGATGTAGAACCGTTGAGTAATGTAATTTTTTCCCTGTAATGTTCTGGAAAGTTCTTCTTACGGATGGAGGTGTAGATAGATCTGTGTTACACATGACACGTATTCACCTGAACATACATGTCAAACATATACATAATTTACTGTATGTATTTACCTGCACATCTGAACCTCTGGAACAAGTATGTGGACTGACTGAATCTGCATAAGTCAGTTAAAAAGTAAGCTGTCAGTCAAGAGGAACTGGCTGTGTGTTAACAAATGAATATTCAATGTTTGAATCCAGGGGTGGGATCAAGGATGGCGACATCATCGTTAAGCTGAACGGTCAGCCCTTGATGACCACCAGCGACCTGAAGGAAGCGCTGTTGGAGGAGACAGCCCTGCTGCTGGAAGTTCGCCGTGGCAATGATGACCTGCTCTTCAACATTGAGCCTGATGTCATCATGCAGTGATGTGAACGAGGGCGGGTGGGATACGTCACACAGTGGAACTCTAGTGGCCTGAGCCCTTGGTCAGCAGGGACATTTTAGCATGGACATGTAAAAGGCCAAGTGCTGGAACAGGTTTTCCCTTATTGGAAGAATCTGATTTTTGCTGGCAGTTTTTATGTTGGCTGATTTCATGAGACAGGCCTCGCTTCCTCTTGAAGCAGGTTCAAAGACAACTGCAGTAGTTCAATACACAAGATTTCAGATGTGTTTTACTGTACAACCTGACAACGCTGCTCACATTTAAAAGCAGCCACATTTGTGCCTCCAACCACCATTCCTCAGCTAACTATAATGCACACATGTACCAGTGTTTGATATAGCCAGTGACTAGCCATGAATAGTCATGAAACTTCATGAAATATGTTACTACAAATAATAACTTTCTCATTGGCTTTAAACGCCAACTGTAAGTTTGCTGTGAAAAACACTGCGGTTTGCACCAAGGCACAATTAACTGTAACTGCCAGAATGTTCCATCAGTGAGGTCATAAGACAAACTATCGTGTCATAACAGGTTGTAGCATGACATCATCTTACAGATGTTACATCATTGTAATGACACAGTGAATAATGTCATAATGACCAGTATCCAGTAGGAGAGAACATTCACATTTCTTTGCAGCTGTATAGAAGTGCACCCAAAACATCCAATTGCTGTTCATTTATGATGAATCGGAAAAGTATTTCTGTTACACATATACACAATTTTTTTTTGGTTGTTTTTTTTTAATACTTGTCAAAAATGTTTACAGTATGTCTGCTGATTAGTTTTTATATTCCTGTTTTCACAAATAAATATGTCTTTAGAGTTGATCTCGATCAACTTTATGTGTTTATATGATCAGAACAACCACTCTTCTCTCTGTTTGTCTTGAGTTCATTTTTCATTTGACCAAGGGAGATAAAAGAAACATTTTTAAAATAAAGTGTGAATTTTGCTCAAACAGCATCAACAGTACATTATCCGTTGTCATTTTCCTGAAGTGACGAAAATTCAGTTGTCAGAGTTTGGTCTGACAAGTCGGTCATTAAAAATTACAGCGTAGCAAAGCCTGCTATTCCTCGTTAATTTATTACTGGTTGCCTCATTCTGAAGGGATCATAAAAGTGAATTGCAGCCCTGCAGTAAAAATAAAAGTGTCCTAGGGCTTGTAAAACCAAATGTAATGAATTATATCATTGGATTTATTTATTTGCAGCGTCTGGTACCTTTCTAAGGGACTACACTGTCCAGTGCTTTCTGATTTCTTTATTCAAAAGCATAAATGTGAAATCGCTATTGCTTGTTCCAGTTGGTCTGAAGGTAGGTTTTTTTTATGAAGATGAACAATGCTGTTTCTTTAGCCTTTGCAAACTCCTTAGTATTGCAGAAATTATATATGTGCATTTTGGTCACTTTGACTGATCTACATCACCATCACAAGAAAAAAACCCTTTGGCCTGGAACAACACAATTTGCTTTTTGTTTAAACAATTTTGACAGATCATTAGACTGTACTCCAAATGAAGAGATCACAAACCTTCAGTTAACTTCCAAATTTCTTCTTCATCGTCCTATTAATTTGATTTATTCCCCAGAGTTAATGAGATATCTCCAGAAAAATGGTGTATTTAGAAGAAAATGGAAGCCAAAAAACTATATCCCACATAAGTTTTGCTGGTCTACCATATTATTTCCCTTGGCCTGAGGACCAGGAGGCTGTGGCATCTCTGACAGCTGCAATTTAAAAAAAACACTGTGCAATTATGTTTCTCTCATAATGACAGGGTTAAATCTGATTCTATAAATTGAGACATGTTCATATGTAAAATTTAGCCAGTCAGTGGTTTAAGCATCTAAAATTATGCTATGCAAGATACCCTATCCTACATTTTGATGTCTATAAACATTAATATAGCTAAAACTAATGTCATATTCTGTTTCAACAGGATATAAATGTTTGCCCTCAATTTTGAACATTCATGGCCGAACAGAGCGACTTCCGGTCTAGTCTGGAAGTTCTGTGACATCTTTAAAACATTTTGAGCTGGTTTTTGTGCTTGAAAACTACTGTTTATAGCAGTGGAAAAAAACGCTTATCGGAGTCAAACTGTGCTGTCTGAACCTTAAAGCGAAGCAAGGGTCACTGGAGCCTGCATCAGCAGAACAGGAAGCCGCATGGAGTCAGAGGGGAAATCAGACATCTGTCATTCAGACTTAGAGGTTGGGGCGGAAGAGTTAAATAACACAAGGACAACAGATGACCAGGGGTTTTTTTTTTTTAGGCCAACGTGGTTTCCAGTTATTGACATAAAAGCACGGTGCTGGTGGATGAAGTCGTTTGCTGACATGCCAAAGCGGTTTTTTATTTTTTATTTATTTATTTTTTCGGTGGGGTTTTGCAGAAAACCAGTATAGCCAGTTAGATGACTGCTAAATGGTAAATATAGATGTCTTTCTGAGAGAAGAAAAAAAAGAAAGAAAATGCAGAGACTGATCTGTATAAAAGTGATGAGTGAGTGTCTGCTGAGAGCATTGAAGATATGACAACTAGGGAAAAACACGAATGGTTACCGCTGAAGTGAAACTTAAGCTCACACTTTGGACAGAGTAGGGTTTAAAAACCACAGGACGTAATGCATAGCATATGCATGTTGAAGTAAGCACTGAACTGTGTGTTTGGCTGACCACATTTGTGTGGGGCCTCTTAGCTTGTCTCTCTAAACCAGAGACAGTGGTCTCTCCCATTTTCTTTAGACCAATTTTCTCTTTAAAAAAAGATACGTGACTCTGTCACTAAAGCATGACTCAGAGGTTTCTGTTTGGCCTAAACTGCAGTTTTCTCCACATGTGCAGACTCAGTCCTGGGCAGAGACGGTTATGTTCGCATGCTAGCGAGTTCTCTCTTTAATTGAGGTGGGTTTAAAAAACGCTGTGCTCCAAATAGCTGACCCAACCAACATCAGTAAGTTCTTCAGCTCTGCAGAGAGCAGCTTTTCACGAACTCGGAGTCTGGTTTGTTCGGCGTGTGGGGGTCAACTGAATTTGAAACACAAACACAGACTTGGCTTCAGACTCCCCTCTCTGTTGTCCTGAGCACTCTCTAGAGTTTTTACATGAACGTGTGGAATGTGGGGAGAATCACATATGGCCATCCAAACAGACAGAGAAAGAAAAACATATCAGGACAACAGCAGGATGGAAAAAAATGGAGAGAAATGCATGGAGAGAAATATTAGTCATTAGGTAGATAGATAGACATGCAGATAGACATAAGGATGGACTGACAGACAGACAGACAGACAGACAGACGGGAGACAGATGGACTAACCGACTGAAAGAGACAGACAGACGGATAGACAGATAGCTTGAGAGCAGAAATGTAGATACAAAAAAACAACTAATGCACAGTTTCAGAGGAACTGATCTGCTGCAAGGCGCGCACACACACACACACACACACACACACACTAGAGCAGTGAACACACATACACACACTATGAGCGAGGAGCAGTGGGCAGCCGCTGCCACCGACACCCAACTCTAGGTCTTTTTGCCAGTGCCTTGGTCAAGTACTAATCCTAGCATACGTGTCTTTGTGGTGGAAGGAGACTGGAGCACCCAGAGGAAACCCACACAAGGAGAACATGCAAACTCCAGAGCACCCTGAGGGTACCCACACAGGGAAATCATGCAAACTCCACACAGAAAGGTCGGCTGGGATTCGAACCTAGGGAACAGTGCTAACCCTCACCGCCACCGTGAACCTGCAGCACCTGCGAGTGGAACTTTTATCCTTCAGACGACAAAGGCCAATCCATTACATTCAGGCTGAGGAAACCTTGAATGGTCTTTAATTAGGACCAGAATCACCTCATATGGAAGAATTCACAATTTCCATGCTGTCTGAGGGAAGACTCCAAGCATGGACTTTTATGGACAAATTCTTTTAAAATCTTTAAATGGGTCAAAAAAAATATTGTGTGGATTGTTAAAGTCTGAGTTTAGAAACTTGGAGAGCTTTGCATTAAATACGTAATTGAATTTTCAAGGACAATGCCTTAGATTAAACACCTCAGATTAAAAAGGAGTCTGGCCAATCTCTCTCAAAATGCCAACATCTACATTTTGCAAGCAGTCCGCCGAGAGTTGAAAGTTTACTTAGGCATACTCTGATTATATAAAAAAAAACGGCTAGTGCATTGTGTCATTGAAACTAGAACACTTGAAGTAATCCTTGATTACGGAAAACGGACAAGATGCATCACAAAAAAAAGGTATACTATTTCAAGTCTGTCAGGAAGGGGGAGGGGGAGCCACGTTGCAATTGTGCAAAAAAAAAAAAAGAAAAAAAAATCAGTTTTTCATTCAGATGCTAGTGAGAAATGGTAGAGAGCAAGAAAAGCCTGACCCAGTTTTATGCTAGTTCAACTAATATTACAAATGAATCTTTGGGAAAGTTTTCATACAGGTAGAATCTCTTTAATTATTTTCACAAAAAGATGAATTATTTTTTTTTCTACAATTTAAATATATCACTATGATGTACAAAATTAACAACACTCATGCACAGATCTGACTACGGTTATGAGCACCATTACAAAAATATTTCATCTGTTCTCTTCTTTTAAAGTGGGCATTTTCCCACATTGACTTAGTTTAAGGACAGAAGACACATAACACATTTTTTTAGTGTTTGTTAAAACAGTACGGCGAGGCAGAGAAGCAAACTGCTGTGTGAAATGTTTGAAGTGTTTCTGGTGCGGTGATTCTGTGAGAATCAGTTGCTCTTTGGTGGCCAGTGCATAATCACCCTGCATCTAACGGAATTCCAATGCTGTTCCTATGCTGTTCCCGCTGTGTGAAGTTATTTCAGAAAATAACTGATTATTTATTTCCATTTAGCAATGATATTTTCCCTCAGTTAAGGCAGGCATTCATATACTTAGCATATGATTGTACAATTACAGTATGAGAGGCTCTGTAGCATGTGTGTTTTCTCCTCATTACACCCAACACCGATGAGCGTGGAGTCAATGAGTGATCACTCTGAGCACAAAGCAGAATTAATGGGTCACAGATGTCCCGCCCACACTCGTGATTATCTCCCAATCAAAACTCAATCAAGAGCACCACATGAATACAATGGCAGAAACTTAAGAATGCAGGCTAGAGCATCAAAAAAAGTGTAGGGTGGCTTGGGTCAAAGTTTTGTGTTGTCATGGAAACTCGGCCCCGTCACCCGGGACACGCTACAGCTTGGCTCGGAGACACCCAACGTCCGGCTTGTCGAAGCAGAACTCTGCCCACCAGGACGGACGATCCAGAACATCCTTTCCCTGAGTAACTGTGGCCCACAAGTTCTTATAGAGCTAAAACAGGGAGAAGAAAGGACAAAAAAAAGCAGCTGTAGTGTAAAGGTCACATTCTTGTAAGTGTGTACGTTTTCTCTGTAAGGCGTAAAAAATAAACAAATCACAAAGTCAAACTGTCAAACAGTTTAGTTAGTTTGCTAAGCATGAAACACAAACTAAAAATCAAACTCCACATTACACCACAAGACGTTGTGCCATGACTTTTTTTCGCTCAGAGAATGTCTCTAATCGACTTTTGTCACAGAGCGGTTCAGACTGGTTCCAACCACAAAGACAAGGGATGTATGTACGTAACTCAATGCCACAAAATTTTGCCTTAGGTCTGTATCTGAGAGCAATTCCAGTCGTCCTCATTTGACCTAATTAACCATCATTTTCTGCATTCTTTTTCGCTCATTTGGCAAATCTAGCTAAACTCCCCTGAACCCAAAGCCAGAAGGCTCTTCCATGTTTATGAAAATGGCATTTAAAGGAACTGTGTGGGAACGGGGATTGCTCCAAGTCCCATCGACGAGGTCGACACGGCAGGAGGACGCACTCAAACTGAACGTGTGTGAGCTTTCAGAAGTGAGACATTGCTTTTTTTTTACAGGAACAGAACAGAGAAGAGCCAAGGAAAGGAGGGCCCTTTTCCAGTAAATTCCGTCCGAGTCATAAATAAGGCCAAGGGGAGAGTCTGCCCTGTCAGAGGATTGAGTTTAGGTGAAAATGTCTGTGCATGTGTGTGTGTGTGTGTGTCGCTGTTTTGTCATAGGTCTCGTAACAAACGCCTTCTGTTCTCAGCGGAGAGTTTTCTTTAAAGACCTCCCGTATCCTTTAACCACGGTTTCACGCCTCAGCAGGCAACAACTCTAAAGTGTCAAAAAACCCAACTCTCTGAGTCTGAATCATTGTGACTGATGTGTCTAGTCTCCATCAGGCAGAATCATCCCTCCAACATTTCAGAAATATTTATAATCCCTCTGGGGTACTGACAACTCATCTGTGACTGAATGTCCAACTAAAACTAAACAACGACATTTTACTTCTGCTTCAGGACTGGGGTTTTGCGCTTGGTGACAATGTTGGTCACAGCAAAAAAAAAAAAAAAATCTATTTAATGACGGTTGATTTAATTACGTGATGTCTGTTTTGTTTCCTTGCAAAACTAAATGGTGTCTCGGTTCCGAGTTGATTCAATAATATTTTCCATCAACGCTGTGTCTTCGTGGGCAGACGGTAATTTGTTGAGACACTCTAAGTAAACTCAAAACGAACAGAAAACATCTGTTATTACAAAGTGTTACACTAACAATTATTTTTATACTATGCACCTGCGTCAGTATTTCCTAATCCTCTCTCTTTGGGCTTTTCTGCCAAAATGAGCACTTATGATTTTTCTAATGAAATGTTTGGCGATTAGCTGATGTACACAGGAAGAAGGCAGACTCATGGCAGATTAATGCTGTATAAATTTCAGTTCAATCGCTCTGTTATTTCTATTGAGTAATCCCTCTGAACCTGAAGCAGTTGCCAGCTCTTTAAACTTTAAGCAGGAATTTTATCATTTCTCTGCTTCCTAAGTGAGACCATACCAAAAAGCCAGTGAAATCACGTCTGAGTCACGCTTCTGTGACTGTGACTGTGTGTGTGTGTGTGTGTTTTCTCAGCTGAGCGTTGAGCAATAGCAGTGCTGTCTTACCTCACCGTCTGCTTTGCCAATGGGTGAATTGAGGATGAAGTCAGGAGGAGCCATTACATCCACCAGGGCCACAGCTTCATCTTTCAACTACACACACAGACACAGTCAGACAGAGAGTGAGAGAGAGACAGAGACAGACAGACAGAGACAGAGAAAGAAAGAGGGGTAGGGATAGAGAGAGAGCGAGAGAGACAGTGTGTTTATGTATTAATAGAGGAAGTTCTCACCTGCCCACAGAGTGTGAGAATGGCCGTCTGGACAAAGTCAACTGGCTCTTTACCAGAGAAATAGCCACCTGTACAGACACACAGACACAGTGAAAACAGAGACATTAAAAATACAGACTTTTTAAAACAGTCTCAGAGACAGTGTCATGGAACCACAGAGAAGTGTATCTCTGTGTAATCTCTGACAGAGAGCTGGTAAAACTGTGATGCTCTCCTCCTGAGAGCAGTAGTGCTGTATCAGTAGTAGTTTTTTTATGACGGTTAGTTATGCCCTGGTAGAGGACGGTCATGTGGTTTTCTAATGATGGTTAGTTGTACCCTGGTAGAGGACGGTCATGTGTTTTTTTATGATGGTTAATTGTACCCTGGTACAGGACTGTTATGAGTTTTTAATGATGGTTAGTTGTACCCTGGTAGAGGATGGTCATGTGGTTAGTGAGGGTCCAGAGGCCATAGAGGGCACAGAGTCTCTGTAACACTGGTCTGAGATCAGCAGGAGTATCCAAATCGCGCGTCAAATCATGGAAACGCTGCAGGACCATGTGCTCAATGAAGACAATCGCCAACGAACGACAGTAATACACCTTCAGAAGGAGAGAGAGAGAGAAAGAAAGAGTTAGTAGGACCTTATCCAGACAGATCAAAATTCCAAAATAACAAGACAGAAGACAAAAAGTACTTATACGTCAGTCAACACTAATTAAGTACAGTAATCTGAATGATGATGTGGAGGGACAGAACATCAGTTTATTAGCCTGCTCAGGGCTCAGGTCAGTGACACTGTAACACCGTCCGACACAGATTATACACACACACACACACACACACACACAAACAGAAAGAGAGAGAGAGAGAGAAAGAGAGGGAGAGACCTCGCTGCTACCTGCTGTGTAATCTCTGGTCAACCACAAAGGGCAGTTTGAGAGTGTACACGACTGGAGGCCTTAACCATGCTAATTCTTTAGCCAAGTCTTTAACCATGCTAATTACATGCTGCTGGATGTATATATCTCTGTCACTGAAAACACCAAAGATGACATGTAGTGTCGATACTCCACACCGCACTGACAGGTTCATGGTCTTATGGTGTTCACAGTCATTAGAGATGACTGATATATCACCAATCACGTACCTCACACCCACACAGTGTTCCTCATCTGGACCCTCTCAGAAATTGTCATGTGGTGTAACTTCACAAAACTACACATTTTGATCTTGAGGAACCCCTTGGTTTTGATCTCTTTTCTATTTTTTTTTTTTATTATTTCTCTCTGATGTAGCAAATAGTACAACTTTTCACTCCAAGTTACCATTTATCCACCTCATTTAAAAGTGAAACCACTGTGGCCAATCACAGCTCTGCCCCACATGCATTTGTACCTGTTTGGAATTCAAAGTGATCCCGTATTTCAATTCATAAAGAACTTTTCTTGTGATGTTTTTCATAGCTGGGGATTTCAATAATTACGCTCATTGAGGACATTTATCACTTACAAGTAATGGAGATGACCATATCTAACACACCACATTAAAGAGGAAAACTGGTGTTTTCATTGTTGCACTCACTGTTATTAGGGTAAATGGAGGTTAAAATCAACTTATCATGTGAAGTATATGTAATGTAATAGTGTGTGTAATCCTTGACTGTGTGTGTGTGTGTGTGTGTGTGTGTAATCGTTGGGTGCTGGGATGTTGTAATGCATGTGAATCATTCGCTAGCTATCATAGACCAATGAAAACATGAGACAGATATCTCCGTTTGTTTAGTTCATCTATCGTTCTGTGTTTGCACACCAAAAAGGGGCGTCTAAGGCGGCCACACGCTGCTCAGCTCTCTTGGCAGGACTGGGGCTTTTTTTCCCTTTCTTCCTCTACATAGTTTTGGGGCTGGGGTACTGACACATGAATAACAAAGTTCAGAAGGGGGAGCAGGGTAGGGAGGTGGGGAGCTGAAGAATAACAAGTGAAGTCAGTGTTTTTGGGTGGAGTTGGTTCTGGAGAGTCTCCAGGTTCTCTCCGGTTCTAGGCATTATGTCATGTGTGTTCTCCTCTCGACCCCTCACATGTCTCTGTACCATAATAAAACCCACGTGTACACGCACATACACACACACACACACACACACACACACACACACACACACACACACACACAAAAATGTTGAAACACGATCCACATTCCGGAAGATTCTATTACAGACTGTTTGGGTCCAGCTATAGTACACTGACGTCATCAAAAACCTGCAAAGCTTTCACACGCACTCCATGTGCTACCAAAACATGCGAACGTCCTGCCTGCATTTCAGAAAAAAAAACCAAGGGCCTTTTTTTGGTGGGGTACACACACATAACAGCCAAGACTGAGATAATTCACAGAAAATCCTCCACCAGCAGGTGTTTAGGACATGTCCGATGGTAGGACAAAATGTCAAAGCACTGATCTCAGTAATCACATTGCAAAACTGCTGATAATGTTCTCTAAACTAAAATCCCTGCACACCAGTTTAAAGACAGAATAACCAACATGTATTAACCTATGTAAATCCAGTTTTTCATTTTGTGGAAGCAGGGAATGAGGGAGGGAGAAA
The DNA here is from genome assembly GCF_902362185.1 of Chanos chanos. Taxonomy (NCBI): domain Eukaryota; kingdom Metazoa; phylum Chordata; class Actinopteri; order Gonorynchiformes; family Chanidae; genus Chanos; species Chanos chanos. The sequence goes on along the minus strand of NC_044501.1, from coordinate 27,720,812 downwards.
GAGAGAGAGAGACAGAGAGTAGTGAGAGAGAGAGAGAGAGAGAGAGAGAGCATGTGTCTGTGTGTGTGTGTCTGTGTGTGTGTGTCTCCGTGTGTGTGTGTGTGTCTCTGTGTGTGTGTGTGTGTGTGTGTGTCTGTGTGTGTGTGTGTCTGTGTGTGTGTGTGTATTTCAGAGTGAGGTTGTACCTGGCTGTTGTTGCGGGCATCAAAGTCTCCCAGACCTGCTGCCTTCTCCAGGGCCAGCTTCTTCTGACTCTCCCCCAACAAAAAACTCACCAACCACTTATACGCCGCCAAAGGCACTGCGGACAGTAAAACCACAGCACACACACACACACAAACACACACACGCACACACACAAACACAAACACACACACCCACACTGTTACAGTGCAGTCATGTCAGACAGGAGGCCTCTGTTTGTCTATGTCATTTCACTGCTGCTCTTCTAAAATGACCTGTGAAAAAATTTGGACACAAAAGGCGCGGGAAGTTTTTTTTTTTTTTTGGAATAAAAAACTTTATCTTATGAAAATCTCTCCCTGAGTCCTGGGCTGGGCTTCCTGTGATAACATCTCTTTAATTGCTAATGCACACGGGGGAACATGGGCTTTGGTTTCACCAAAAATGTGTCGGAGAACAAATGTAAAGTCTTGAGATAAGTATTGATGGGGTTTGAGTCAGGGCGCAGGATGCTCCAATCTTACACATGTAGCGTCTGTCTGAAGATATTACCATATGTGATTACAACTCCATATGTGACCGATCAGAGCAACTGGTGAGAAAACGTTTAGTTTTTACACCTGGAACCTAACTGGTGTCCTGGCCTTTCAATTACGTCAGAAAATAGCCACTGGTCACACACTGATTTCTTATACTTTCTTACTCTAATGATCCGGTCTGTAGCGTTACGGCATCACTCATATACAGCGAGAGTGTGAGGTCATGTGGAAACGTCAAAATATTTTGAAGCTAACGCGTGATTGGTGGTGAGACATGGCGGAATTTTCAGGATCCTGGCACTTCTGAATCCCCGGAGTGTCGTAGAGTAACCTGCATATGGTCAGTAACATCTAATGTTGTTTTTTTTTTTTTCTCCGCGCATCGTAATTTCACCGACATGTTTATGGAGTCGTTGGTCCAGTCTTGCTCAGTATGCCGCGAACACGACCTGCTGTCGCCAGATCACTACGGCTACAATGTTTCGATAGATTTCTCTGTCTGTTTAACGCACTCGTAACGTTGTTAAACTCACTCGCGCTTTTAAACATTCTTTTGACCTACCGGACACGTGGCGTGTCGCGAAGCAAAGCGTGACGCAGGCCAAATATTCCCGCTAACTGTTTCCCACCAATAAAAAAAGCAGTGCCTGCTGACCCCCTGTTGCTAAGCAACTTGAATCACCAGCTGCGGAATGAGGTCTCCAGATGTTTGGCAGATGTGCAAGGGCTCTGTTCAGCCTGTGAATCTCACTGTGGAACCTCCTCAGAGAGATAAAACTTCACCATCAAACAAAAAGAAATACAGCTGTTGTATTTTGTTGTGTGGAGTTTTTTTTTTTGTATTACTTCTGTGGGGTTTGCTTTGCTGAGGTCATATTAAGACATTTTCAGGTTTTTAGTCAATTAGCTGAGATAATTTTTCTACCTCCACCCTTTGAAACAAGTTGAAGGAGGTGGGTGTGTGTGAGTCTAGTCCAGTCCACAGTGATGAAATCAGTAAAAAAAATAAAGAGATTAGTGACTAACTGCTAGGCTGTTATTTCTCCAGATGATTTCTATTGTAGAACTGATACAGACAAAGCGCGATTATGACTGTATTATAACAACGGCTGTATGCTCACATGTTAAAATTTAAGATGTTTGTGCAGGTGCACACTCATATTTAACTATTTCTTTAAACAGAAAACAGAAAAATACTGTGCGTCTGAATTTCCCTTGGTAAGTACTGAAATGTCAGGACTATAGCAAGATGCCCTCTGCTAACTACACTCAACATGGCCAGATAACATAAAACAACAACAAGAAAGCATAAAGAGAGCGAGCCACATGAAAACAGAGACAAGCCTTAAGAATGATTTTCCCTCTACACTAAAATAAATGTGCTGCCTAAAGCAACAGGTCCCACTCATCAAACAAAATCACATATTTATCGTACTATGACAAAATATAATCGACATACAAGCAGTAGTGATGATAATATCAGAGGTTTCCGACGGTCGGTGTGGTGGTATGTGTTTTTAAAAGGCGAACCGCGGGCCGTACCTGCCGAGTCCATGCACTCCTCTGCTGACTGAGCCGTGAACCTGCTCTTCAGTATGGAGCCCATGTCCTCCAGGAAGTCCACTGACCCCAGAGGAGACTCAATCTTCCCTTTCCCTACACACACAGGACAAGGAAGCACGTTATCGACTTTCTTGACCCTCATCAGAAGTCATGAGCTATTTACGCAGAACCATTAAAAAAAAAAAAAGAAGACAGTTCTAGATTGTATGGTATGTATAATGTATAAAAGTGCTTGAGCAGGATTTGACAAATTCTGTTAGATGGGCAAATAAACCACACCAAAAACACGTTAAACTGGGCAGCATGCACTGACAGAAGGAATGGGAATCTTAAGGGATTTTTTTCGTCTGGAGGATCAGTGTGGATGAGTGCGGGTAGACTGACCTTGCTGTCTGTACTGGAGCCAGCTCAGCAGGTAGTTACTGGTCTGCTGCAGCAGGACGTTGTTGTCTCCCTCGTACGTGCAGTTCGGGTCGTTGTCGTTGCGAATGTCACCCAGGCGATTCACTGCCAGAGTTACACAAAAGGGGAAACAGCTGGTAGCTCAGATATGTGAGAGAGGCCGGGAGATGGACCCTGGCCAATCAAATTGCTCAACGGTGACAGAACTGGGATTTGAACCGTGTTCAGCAGATACAAGACACAACCCTGCTCTGTGAGACTCTGCCTGAACAGGTCTACCACTCAGAGAGAAACCTGGTTTAACGTACTGTTAGTTTTAATCAAATAATCAAACTCTGGAAGAGGACATCTCAGCCTCTGAATGGTTCTTGTTTGCTGCTCTGTGAGAATCTCTGGAGAGTTACCCAAGCTACCCAAACACTACAAAACCTACGAGGGATCTGACTGATACTAAAGCGACCAATGATGTGCTCACACAAATCATCTTGTTATTAGCTGAGTGGGTGTGGCTAAGGTGGGAACTTGGATCTTACTGGCCAGGTAACCGTGTCCTCCGCATGCCTCGCGACATTCCTGGATCCCCCGCTGAGCTGTCCATGAGCCCAGGGGTTTACTGCTGCATGAGATAGCATGGATCTCTCTTCCCAACTCAGCCTACAGAACACAAACACACACATATTAACAGGCACAGAGACACACACACACAGACACACACATATCCATGCATACATACACACACACAGGCAAACACATATACACGCACATATACAGCCACACATACACAGACAAACACATACACATAAATACACACACACACATACAAACACAAACACAGAATCCACTTAAGTCAAGGATCATCCTTATCCTACATCTGCTCTAAGTCAGAACCATCACAAAGTCAAGGATTTCAGGATGGACTAAAATAATCCAGTCCAATTTAAATAATCCAATGTAACATCATCTAAACAAAGTGACAAACTTTAGATCTCTAATGGTCACGCCCGGGTTTTGCTCTTACCTGCCTGTCACTGCTGTCTTTCATGAGGAGGCCAATCTGAAACTCCACAAAGTTCATGAAGAACGTTTTAGAGAAGTGATCCAAGGCATATGCTGCTGCTAGATATGGAATCAGACGCCATTGCTAAGAAAGAGAGAAGATGGAATGAGTAACAATCACTGCGTGAAAAGTGGTGTATTCGGAAATATCCTGACAAAGTAAACTTCCGCTAAACCTGCTGTTTTCCGGAGGTATTCGGATGCCCGCAGAACTTTGTCATGCGGACCTGAAAACTCCCGCAAATGTCCGAATACAGCTGTTAGACGGCAGTTTTCAGGCATCCGCGTGACCACAGTCGTTAGCTGATGGCTTGGCCTTTCAAATGCTAATAACAGTCAGTGGTCTAGGTGGGACTGGGTATAGAAGCCTGCCCCCCTTCCTCACTGTAACTTTCTATCAGTTAGCCTATATGTAATATTTAGCCGATATTTTGATAACCACACAAACTTCTTAGGTGTTGCATGGTGTATAATATAGCAGTGGTAGGCCCATGTAGCCTTTAATGTCATTGCTCTGTCGTGCAGCTAAATTACAATGGACACCTCAAATGGAGCATACAAAAACACACTGAAAACATAATTTAAAAAAGTCTAAATGAGAGGTTCATTAATTACATATTTGATGGTTATGCAACTGTCCTTTACTTGGGGTCAAAGGTACAGGGTGACCAGATGCAAACAGACCAAATGGGGGACAAGTAGTAAGTTTGTGTGGGACAATATGGGACATGTTACTAATGCTGAGAGATGATGTAAAACTTAGATATAATGTCAGTCTAACTGTATAAGAAACACTTGTATACACTTGCATTGATAGACATCCAACATGCATTGGCCATTACAGGCTCATCAAAGGCAACTGTACTTAAGCAAAGCAGCAGGCATCATACAGCTCAAGTCTTTCAAGTTGAACCCCTGACCAAATCCAACTATAAGAATAAATAAGGCTCAAAATAAAATATTACATAAAATAAAACAATTTCAACGCAAATCTTTATATCAAGCCAAAATCTCTATTGGATGAGAAGCATGGTCAGAAGGGATAAAAGAACTTTTTCCTTTCTTTTTGACCATGACGTCGGCTGACAGCGTTTATCTTCATATCTGTAAAGTTTTACTAAGTTTGGTTTTTGTGTCGTAGCAAAGAAATTCGTCGGCCCCACAGCTGCACAGTTTGATTGACGGCCGCCACAGACTCTTGATGACCGCCCTCAACGCTCTCCTCTCAGCCATTTGGTGAAAGCAAGGCTTTTAAAAAAACTCGCCTATGTTGCATTCTTACTGCTTTTGGCACAGCGCTATTAAAATAGATTAGAAACTATGCTCATGTGCGGGCGGGTAAAATAATGGATCCATATATTTTTTATTTCTGACAGTTAAAAATCAAACGACCAGCGAAAATGCGGGACATTATCTCAGTATGAGGGATGCGGGACAAAGGATACAGGACTTTAAAAAAAAAAAAGTTTGCAGGGCATAGGAGTTTTTGTTGTTGATTCTCGCTTGTTTGTTCGGAATGTTTCTCCTCAGTACGAGGACGCGCCCTGTTTTCAAACCACCCACTTAGAATCTAAGGTTGAGTCCTGTCCAATCAGTTTTCTGTGCGTGCATGGCGTAGAGTGACAGTAACCAATAGCATTGTGTGCAACTGCAGCGCGAAATTTGCTTTGGGGAAGGGGTTACCTGTAGTAAGGTAAGGAGAGGCGAGTCACTGAAGGATTACAGAAGTTGTACTCCGTATTATGTCGATAGTGTGCATTTTGAAGATGGCTTGCAAAAGAACACTTAAGTTTTCGAACGGACAGCGGAGTGGAGAGGCTACTCGTGCGCCGGGAATATCCAATTTTTCCAACGCCGAGTCCGAACGAAAACAAACAACTGGTGTCCCCGTTAAATGCATTTTTAAGAAGATGTCTGAACAGCAGTAAACGTTCATGGAGAATGTTATTCGGCGGTTGGACAGGATGGAGTCCCATCAAAGAGGCGCAAGAGGAGTCTGCCCGAGAAAAGAAGACGAGCGGGGAATAACTCTGTTTCGGTAAGTTTATTTCTGTAGCCTTCTGGCTTTCGTCTTTGACTGCCGCGCATTCTGATACGTTCACATTTCTTTATCTGCTTTATCCCTTAATGTGGTTGAATTTAACTCTTGTATTAATTTTGCTTCTACAGGAAGCTGTGCGGATAATGCATAATGCTGAAAACAACACGCACAGATATGATCCACGGACAAGGTAGGACAGCGTGTTTTGTTGGTAGACTATATCGTCGCGATTGTTTCATAGCAGTGCTTGGAATTCTAAACGAACTTTTAATCAATCTTCCTTCCTTCTCCGCTTTTTTTTTCTCTCTAGCATCCTGAAAGACCGATTGAGACTATTCGAAAGAGTTACCGGGTGAATCCAGAGAACAAAGAGGGGGGCAGGATCGCCACTCGAACGAGGCAAAGGAGGAGAAGAGTAAGTCAAAACATCATTTCCCTAGTGGTTCTTAGACTTTTTCTCCATTTGCTATTTTCAGTTATCTAATTTCTGTTTTCACTGTGTTTTGCATCTGCTCAAGGCCAGAGCTAGTGTTCTTTAAACTGAGGAGGAGGCTGCCATATGGAGGACCGCATCAGTAGATATAATTTCTGAAGGGGACGCCGCCATCTTGGATGGAAGGCCAGCGTGGGTCCTCCCGCCTAGCACAGAGTTGTCTGCACTGTGTGGGGTGCTACAGAATAGAGACCGCGGAAGCTGGGTTGTTCTTGGGAATGCTCAACATTTAGAGTTTCATTTATGCTCCCAAAAGCATTTGTATTATATACTATGATATTACAGTATATTCTGTTCTAATGTATTCTATTCTGTTATATATTGTACATTGATTATATATATATATATATATATATATATATATATATATATATATATATATATATATATATATAATTGTCAATTTATATGTCTTATATTATACTGTATTTGCTTTATTTATAATAAAATTTGTGTAATTCATTTTTGTTTGCCAGACTATCTATACAATCTACCTATGAACATAAAACAACACCACCACCAATAATAATAATAATAATTATTATTATTATTATATAAACCATATGAATTCATTTCTGGGGACCCACAATGGACCAATGGGGAAGGGTTTTAGAGGAGGGGCAAGACATTGCTCCACCAATCCAAAGAAAGACTTTTGACCAATTGCAGGATACCTGGTGGCCCAAGGTGTGAAGTGCAAATGTTCCCTTCCAAGCACCCCCAAGGGATTATTCACCATGGCAACTAAGGGCTCTAGGCAGACCCCAAAACACGGTACATATTCAGGAGTATTCCATGCCGCGTAACAGAGCTGCAAACTGCCGGATACAGCCGATAAGCTGTGGAGTATCCGGGAATATACAGGAGTATTCCAGGCCGAATACACCTCTTTTCACGCAGTGAATCAATATGTATGTGCACACACAAGCACAAACACACACTTGTCACCAAACAAATCAAAACTGAAATACAAGTAAGTTAGTTTGGAAATTTCTCTGGTGTATAGAAGACATCAAAAAGGAGCAGAATAATGTGACACAAGAACTAGCAAATACTTCATGTTATAGTCCATGTGTGTGCCTGTGTGCGTGTGTTTGTGTACCTCCAGTCTGCCTGTAAACTCGAGAGCAACACTGAGACACTCTGTGCTATCAGAGGTCCGATCCTCCAGAGGATCTCAGGTATCCTGTCCTCCGAACATTCCCGGTGCGCCTTTTACACCTGAGCCAAAATTGTTCTGGAAGCAGCGTGCGGCTGCCACCCCCTTACCTGCAGCTGGTACTCCAACACGGGAATCTCCTCGTCCTCCCTGGGCCCAAACTGCCGGCGCGTGGCGGAGAAACGCACTGCCACCGTCAACGCCAGCTTCAGGTTCACCACAGCCATCCTGCTAATGGAAACCCTGCCCCCCGACAACGCCCCCAGAGACGCCCCAAATCGCTTATTGGGGTCCTGGTAAAGAGAGAGGGAGAAGGCGAGGGAGGGAGAGAGACAGAGAGAGGGGTAGAAAGATGGAGAGATGGAAGGAGGGAGGAGAGCGTGAGAGGGAGAGACGCGTTTTCAAGGGTGAAAGCGAGCAAACGGGCATTCATTCATCCATCCGTGAGTGACACTTTAAACAAACAGAGATGTTAAGGATTAGCCAGGCGTTACTAAGAACCTCTCCGCAACTCGGACTGGTTCTCAGACTCCTAGCTCTGTTTGTTTTCTCAAAAGTCTCTTCACAAGTTTGCCGACAGTTCGGAATGGCCGAAGCCTAAGGAAATCCCTGCCCTGTAAAAAAAACGATGTTTGTTTGAGGTAAAGCGGTGGAATTCTTGCGAGCAGATCTAACATGGCAGTTAGAACAACAGAGCCCGTCTACCGCTAGCTTTACCATCCATCCCCACGTCTGAACACCCAGACAAGTTTAACATGGCAGTTTTCACTGAAAGAAGCTGCAAAGCCACCACAGAGCCACTGTATAAGCACTGGGGAGAAAGAGAACATGTATTCATAGGAATACTTTTAAAGGGATTCATCCGTGGTTAGCTAGGGCTGGCCGGTTAATCGAATTTTATTTTCCGTTACGATTTGGGCTTCCGATAATTATGAAAACAAGATAATCCAGATAAAATGATTATTGTGCCGCATTATTTATTTAAATGTATATATATATTCTATATATTATTCATTATTTATCTTGTTTACTTATCTAACTTTTTTTTTCACATTTATTTTTTCATTTGTTTTTCAGATGAATCATATTTGAAGTTTAAGATAATCCACTGTTAAAAAGACATGTTTTTTTTTTTTTTTTAAGTTCAATAAATGCATGATGTTTCCAATCATGTTAAATAATCGTGATCTCAACATTGACCAAAATAACTGTGATTAAGATTTTTGCCGTAACTGAGCATCCCTATATTTAGCAGTAGCTAACACTCTTTTTAGCACTAGTCAAACTGCTAGTGTGTAGCACGTTAATAAAGGTCAGGTCAGGATCAGTTTGGGAAACATAGTAAACTACAATATAAACATACTTTAAGTCTAATATGTTTCATTTTCATGCTCCACTTCAAAAAGATTTACATTTAAAAGCCTATTCTGTGCTCTGAATGCTTGACATGGTCGTGTAGGGCACGTAACGTGAATTCGTCATTCAAGTTGAAGGTCTGTTTACTACTGGGGCTGTTAGGTCATCGTTTAGAAAAGCGAGTAAAAATGCTCCTGGCAGTCCTTTGAGAAAAAAACAGAGGACAAAGAGGGGAGGAAAAGCCATAGCAAACTCCTGTGCTTAACAATTTAGTTGAGATTTCAGAGAACTGCCCCCTTAAGTTACATTCTTAGAAGAAAGAATTTATAAAAAACAAACAAACAAACAAAAAGAGGAACCAAATACATGAATGTTGAACGACTAACTTTGAATGGTGTTACGTATCGTCCGTCTGGGGTGACGTCACCTGTTTTGTTGAGCAGGTTTTCCCGTGGTATTCTCACGTTATGAAACACCGCAAACCTGTCGAAAACATAACACAACAGCATACACTAAATAGTCTGGTACTTTTAATCTTAAGAAAAAAAAAATATATATGATTTATTTAACTTTAATACACAACAAACTGAAAATTCATGTAAAACTACTCAAGATGATTCACATGCCCGTAAAAATGAACTGAGAAACTTTAACATGTACTGCCACCTTGTGGTGACAAGGGTGTGTCTCATCCCCTACCTCTCATTTATTTGATTTACTTGAACTAACTGGTACGTTTTAGAAGATCATGACTAAGGCCGGTCAAGCTCTGTTCGGTTCAGTCCATGAAGTGTTGTGTACTCACCCATTATCGATTCCATTCAGGCCCAGTTTCTTTCCCATGTCTCCCACCATCACCCCCGGCATGGCCAGCAACGTTTTCGTATCCCTAACCTGTCAACATTTTAAAAATGATCACATATTTAATCAAATCCAGTCCAAAAAAAAAAAAAAAAGGCTGCCATTTGGAATATCTTTGACCAAGTCAATGCTCCTGCTTGAATGAGACAGTGTCATTGTGTTTCGAGAGTGTTGAAGTATAACTGTCTCTAGTGCTCTGTCTAGTCGCACATTCTACCTAACACTGACCTGCCATGAAGATTTTTTGAAGCACGGAGTGACGACATACCTGCACGACGAAGGAGTGCAGACCGTGGCAGACTCCGTCAGGCGTGTAGAGCTGAGCAAACACCACAGCATGAGTGGCATTCTTACCCAGGTTCCCCACCCAGAACTTAGCAGCCTCAAAATCCGGAGTGTTAATCACAAACTCCTGAAAGTGAAAGTCAGATGCAATTTACCTTAATTACCCTCTAATTAAACGCCCCTTTAGAACTTTACTATGAGTTTATGAACCATCACAACATGACCTAGAATGACTGCATATCTACATAAGCACACTACCACAAAGAATCCATCCATGCATTTATATACCAGCATATATAAATATATATATGTGTGTGTGTATGTGTATGTATGTATGTAGTGTGTATGTGTGTACATATACACACACACACACTTATTTATGTATATATGTGTGTGTGTATGTATATATATATGAATTTCTGTTAGCCAGTAAGTACCGGTTTTTGCCTAGTAAAATATATTTTAAAAAATGATAAACTAAAAACTTGCCAGTGAAAACGTCCCAGTAGTAATGCTCATACAAAATGTTACTATAATGAGGGCTATCCTTCAACAGGACATTTGTGTTTTGACAGCAAAACAGCCTATTAAGAGCATTGCAAGCTGCAAAGACACACTGGACACGTCTGATTTCAAGTCGGCAGCTGAGGATTTTGTTGGAATGAAAAAAAGGAGAAAATGAAATGTTACCTGGCAGCCTATAGGTTCCATACGATGCCATGTAGGCCTAGCCTTTTTTTTATTAAACAGGCTACAGATGTTACAGGTCACAAATGTTTCACAATAGCCTACGTTTTAGCAGCTAATGTTGAGGTCATTGCCATTCTTTCATCAACCTAGGTGTACGTTATATTTGCGTTTGTAATAGACTGTTATTTAAACATGACTGGTAAGTAAATAAATTCTTTCCGGACACCAGAACGGCAAAAAAAATCATAGCGGAAACCCTGATTTGTATTTATACATATATATATATGAATATATGAATATTGTGACTAGTGTAACTCAGTAGTAACATCTGAAAAGATAAAAGCAATGTGTGGTTGCACAATTTTGCAACTGCACGTTACCCATTTTAGAGAATAACTGGCTAATGAGACATGGAAGAATACAGCTGCGTCGTATTTTGGACTCGACACTGGCCTCTGCATTGTATAAGACAACTATAAATACTTACACTGATAGGTTTAATTAGCATTTAACACATGAAGTAACAAACACTGCATGCATATGTAATGAGAGTTAGGAGCGAGATTGTGCAGGCGGAATACAGGGCAAAGTTCACCGATGCTGCACTGAGACATAAAACAGACTGTTATCTGGCCCAGTTCTACAGATCAAGGTGCCTGGGACGTTGCCTCTGCCAGGAGCAGACACAGTTTGGCACAGTGGGTTGCTGGTGAATGTGGGGGCTGCTGGGGGGGCGGTGGTTTGGGGAAGAGGGAGGGTGGGGGATGGGGTGCATACCTGAGTGCTGGGGTCGTACTTGGCCGTGGTCCTCATGCCTCGCGTGTTACTGCCATGACTCAGCTCCGTCAGTGCAAAGCACCCGAACACCTGCACAGAGACAGAGGACAGGCCGAGAATCAGACAACCACCCAGTCACATCTCCACCTCTCCACTTCTCCTCCAACTGATCAGGCACGGGACTTCATGTTTGAAAAGCGTATAAAGAAATTGATTTTACTCTGCAGAAAAACAGCAGTGCACACCAACAGTCACCATCTGAGTCAGTATCTTTAAACAATCACAGGGGGTGATGTGTACAGAAACACACATTTTAAGGGAGAGATTCTGCACAAATTCATATACACACAGGCACGCGCGCACACACACTCACACACAAAGACACAGACATCTGTTGTAAGAATGCTAACCTAAAATAATGCATGTATAACACAACACTGTAAACAACCTTGGTAGTATTCTTATGAGAGAGACAAACTTGTGGCCGTTTTTCTTACTAAAAAGCTCTCATGTGTCGGAAAAAGGCTGATTCTCACTTCTATTCATATGAGTGAAATTCAGAAGCTTCTATCTTATCTGTGAAAGCTGTTAAGTCCACTGGATCAAAGGTGATCAAGTTACGTAATTATACAAAGATGACTCTGCGTTCTGTTTGGCACTTATATCTGTATCAGTTCAAGGTCATAAGGCCAAAGTATTCCTTCAGCCCTCCACAAGAACAGCACCATGAGTAACTCTCTTCTCCTCACTGCATAAAAACATTTTAGTTATTAACTCATATGCACCCAGGGTTAATTTTTAGCTCTCCCATTTACAAAGGGACTGTACTGTGGTCTTTGGGTTTTCAGCCATTTAAACACCAACATAATAACTCAAGAGGAATTGGCACCAATAACAGACTACTATTAGGAATTAGTATTTTCTAACAGCTAGTGTAAACTAGACCCTAAAACAAACTATGGGCTAACGAGGAAACTGACAGGTCCCGCCCCCTTAACTGAACTTCTTGCTTTGAAAACAGTAACATTTTATTCAAGATTCTAGAATGTTAAGCGTTCCCACCTGCAAGAACTTGCTTAACTCTCCAGAATGTTACTGTTTTCACCTGGTGAGTGACAGAAGCACCGAACATAATTTGACCGGCACAGCAGCAGGACTCTGTGGACTGGCACTTTGCTTCCGCCAGTCCGCGGCCCCTAGTCTGAGAAACATTGCCCTAAAACGAGCTGTGTGCTGGCTTTGTGTTTCCATGGCAACACTGAGAGACAGAAAGACAGTTCGCTTAGGACACTGACCTTCAGGGACTTTTAACCCAGAAAGTGTTCACGTAATACACGTTTGACAGGAGATGACACTGCAGTTGCTGCGAGACATAACATATAAACTATCAAAAAAGAAACCCAAGCTGCAGAAACGACTTACCATCATGTGTTCAGTGTCTTGTACAAATTTATTGTGCCTCTGAGATCCAGAATTGGCCACTGTGCCCCCAAACATCTGAGAAAAACAAACAAACAAACATGATAAAGTCATTGAGGTAAGCCATGTCAAATAAGAGTTTTATGACCTAATTTTGAATGCTAGACTGCTCACTTTGAAATGAATAGTTGAGAGCTGACATAAAACAAACAAGTTATTGTTCAAATACCACACACGTAAATGTAATACATGACAACAACACACACACACGCCATTTCCAGGTAAAAGTAAAGTTACTATTAATGTTTGGTGAGTGCAAAATGGTAATGACACCAAAAGAACACAAACAGCAGAAGATAACATAGAACGCAGTATTATATATGTGAATAAAAACCTTTTCATGAAATGCAAAAGAACATCTCCAAATTTACTAAAAAGAAACTGGGAAACTAGAAACAAGAAAGGGAAGGTGAGGGTCATGGGAAATGTCCAAAATTCCCAAAATATAGACTCTACTGCTTATTACACTCCTACTCCTTATTACGCCCCTTATTACATCTGAACTGATTTCCAGTGCCACTACATTAGTTTGACAGAGTTGACTGCACCCTGTCTTTTGAAAGCTGCTGGGAGTTGTGGAGAGAAGAGATCCCCTCGGCTGACTCACCCCTTTGTTAAGGAAATATTTGGATCCCATGCTCCAGTCGTACATGCCCAGGCAGTCGTTTAACACTATGGTCTTCCACGGGTTTGCCATCACATCCTCCTGGGTCAGGAAGTTGTACTTGAACAGCTGCTTGCAGCGACGGAACGCGAGTTCCCGCACCTTCTCGATCGGGACATCCTCGCCTGGCTGCCGCGCAAAGATCGGATCATTCTCCAATGTCCGGAACACATAGTTCTGCTCATTGGGAAGGCAGGGGGAGCGAGAGAGAGAGAGAGAGAGAGAGAGAGAGAGAGAGAGAGAGGGATGGAGGAGGAGGGTGAGAGAGAGTTAGAGAGAGAAAGAGAGGGAGAGAACAGAGCATATAAAGGATGAATTTTTACTGTTATTCAAGAGTGGTACATTTTAAGACACTGGCAAATTAAGGAAACATCCTGTCCTATAACTAGCATGTTGATCAAGAAAAAGTTAACACTGAAAATGACAAAATACACCATGACACGCTGCTGAAACCTGAAATGAGTTTGACTCTATAACGTCTAGCCTATAACAGCTAATAAATGAGTACTGACGTCACGTTCTGAACTTACAAACAACCACAGTCTTACCTTGAAAGCAGTGATTTCTTCACCATCCAGAAATCTCACCATGTCCTTCCAGCTGAAAGATGCTTTTTTTCGATAAATGTCTAAAGGTCCGCTGGGTAGGTCCGGAATGTCTACGTCCATTTTGTGGTTCAGGACAGTGCTGACCTCTGTGAAGCTGCTTGCACTCATTTCCAGAAAGGCACTTTTTTAATTCCTTGAAGAAGAAAAACGCCAACCTTATTAGAGAACTAGCTAGCGGGTTAGGCACATTTAACGTCACGGCATATGGGCTGTTTACAAATAGGTCTTGACAAAAAAATTCTGCCGACGCTAGCCCACGGGTATTGAAAATAGCGAATCACCAAACAGCTCCACATGAAAACTTCAACTTTGCTATGTGTACTAACACATTTGATTTTTATGTCTACAAACGCTGATGGTATTAAAAACAAGTCCAATGTCGGCACGATCAAATACGTATATCAAGTGTCTTCAAATTCCTGTTTGACAGAGCTGCGCTTGTATTAATTGCTGCACTTAATTGCATCACAGACACTGGCTGTTTCGTGCAGTGGAAACAAGTGTTACAGACCATTTTTGCGTAGTTCTTCTTACACAAAAGGAAACTGTCAATATGAAAATAACATGGGTGTTGCAGTTTGTGAGATAAACACAACAGGGTCAGCAAACCACAGCTAATAACTGAACTACAACAAACAAAACAGTGTAATCTGACGGTCTGCGTTTGCAAACTACGCAATTTTCCGAATATGATGTCCTTTTCAAATTTCTGTATAACCCATGAATATCTGTACGAAGAGACGAAGCAAGCAATACGTACCTAAATGTCTTCAAAAAGCTACCACTAAACTTTACCCTTGTTACATTACCGCACTTCCCAGGACGTGAATGACGACTAAATCCTGCGACCGCTATGCACAACAGTCACTGTCGTGAAAAAATTCTAGTGAAGTGTGATCCTATGCGGTATGGTTTCCATTCGTCTGCTTGTACTTTCATTTTTTCCCTTTTCTTTTCTTTTCTTTTCTTTTCTTTTCTTTTCTTTCTTTCTTTCTTTTTTTTTTTTTTTACATTTTGACACGCTTGCTCCGTATGAGATGGAAGTTCTTAATTTTACTTTTATTTCTGGTTTGGTGTTGCAGTATGTTGTTTTATTCTTTTCCTCACTCTTTTCATTTAACGTTACACACACACACACACACACGCTACCACAACGTAATGGTCAAAGTCACTCTTGATATTGCACAGTGTTATTATATTGCCACTCTGGTATATATCTGCTAAGGTTACAGAATCCAAAATCCTCAAACTGACCGTTTATAGAGAAGTTATTATTGTCTAATATCAGGCATGATATTTTTCCCCTCATAAAGAAAATGATTTTGCATTGAGCAGTATCTCCCTGATGATCAGAGAAGCTGTATTCAATACCATTGCCCAAAACCCAAAGAACTCTTAGTCTTTCTCATATGTAACGATACATTGCTCACTGACATGTTTGGGTTAGTCACACACAGTTAAGAATAATTTGTTAGAAATGACAAAGTTAAGATGGATTAATGTATAATCTGTCTGTCTATTCATACTGTCTGAGTTTTAGACTAGCGCTAACTGTTTCTAAACTAATTTAAACTAAAGCTTTCTAAACTAATTTAAACTAATGCTTTCTAAACTAATTTAAACTAAAGCTTTCTAAACTAATTTAAACTAATACTTTCTAAAATAATTTGTCCTCCTGTACATCTTGGTCTTCCTCTAGTATATCCTCCTCTGCTTTTCATGACTGATCTCTACTATCAAATGTTTCTTTTTATTTTGATACAAATGTATGCAAACGAATGGAGACTTGACTCATTTTTATAACATATCAAAGTAGTAACCTGTCAAGTAGAGGAGGGACATTGCTCCAAGTTGGTTTTATTTCCAAGAGAATAAAAATTTAAGTTTAGAATATTCAAAATAGTGTTTTTGCGGGACTTGTTTCTTATATTGCGAAAAACAGTACACTCCCACTCCTATAAAGATGTGAGATCTTTCTGACATCCGTAACTTCACACCTGAGTCACACCTTCTTAATGAATATCTCTTTGTTTCACAAACAAGGAGTAAGTCAATATATTTCTGCATTTTCCTCAAAGTATGAGAGGATCTTACAACAGACAAATAATGTGTTTTTAAGAGAGTGTTTTTAATTTATCAAAATTTGAGTTTTAAACTTTTAGAATCCACTGAAAAAATGCATATTACAGGGAAGATCTGGTACTGAGTTAGATATAGATAATAGGCTCAGGCTACAGGGTTTTAATCCATTTGTAAACAAAAAACAAACAAACACACAAAGCAAAATAAAGTATTTCACTGATTTCCATTCTCCCAAGAAATTAAAAAAAAATATTGCTATTCACTCTATTCAAGGTATCACCAACACACTGTCGTGGGCTGGAGAAGAGCCTGGATGCATGTGTAATTCAGAGATGTTTTTTGGAGACAGTAGTAACACAGGGTACAATGAGCAGGAACAAACAAAGAGGAACAATGGACAAGGTACGACAGACTCAGACAGACTGACGGGCACAGCCTGCAAGTGATATCATGACACCAGGGACTCAGAGCTCAGTCTTCATCAAGATTTCACAAAGGGAAACAACGGTGGTGTTTATACGAATTAAGGAATAGAGTAAATGAGTGAAAGGTGGGGCAAGCTTAAAGAAACAGAAGAGAAACAGCTGTAAACAATAATTAAATGACAAGGTGACCAGCCTGGTGATCAGTAGACTGGCGACGCTGAAAGTTGACAGGTGGAAACCAGGGGGGTGAGGAAAGAAGGTCATTACACGAACTGACTCGTAAGGACAGCGGACAAGGATCTTAAAATTCCTCCATCCTTCATTCTGTTGTGTTATACAGATGGCATTTCATGCAGTGTTGACCAGAGTGAATTGTGTTCAGTGTGTGCATCCCTTGCTGAGGTGATTACACCTGTAGTTAGAGATGACTGTGTTTCTGATAAAAATGATGGAACACGCAGAGAACTACACACGCCAGCTTTTTGGCACACAGGGAAATGAACCAAAGATTCCTTCCTGTACAGTGACATTCCTCACGCACACTTTACCAAAGTATGGGCTGATACCAGACTCTTCTTCATTCTTCAATCTTGATTATTTTTTCCTTGTCTGGCTTTTGCCTGAATGACGTAAACAAACACAAATAAACAAACACACACACACATAAACAAACACAAAGACACATGCACACACACACACACAGAGCATAAACAGGTTTTGTGATAGACAACAGCACATCAGCACAGCTGATAGACAACAGCACATCATCTCAGAGTCCATCAGATGAACAGAAACTTTCACTGAAAGTTCCTTCACTTTGTGCTGGTAAGACTTGCTCTCAAAATCACAAATAAAATGTTTTGCTTGATCAAACAGAAAAAGTCTGAAATAGTAACTTGATCATACAGAAAAAAAAATTAAAAATTAAATTCTCTGATATATTCACATGGAAAATGTGAATATACCGCAATACATAGTTACTTGTTCAGAAATCCGTATAATGTGCACGCAAACTTTTTTTTTTAGGTTATACTGTATAGTCACCAGTCTCTGATCATGTTGCTGATGCTGCTGTTCTCAGGCCAGTACTTAAATTTTTATATTTGAGATATAATTTGATACTTTTTGGTCCTGGCCTAAATTGTGTGCAAAATTATTAAATATCCTTTGTGGAAAAGAGAACGTGAATGTGCCATGCCCAGATTTCAGATAGAAAATTTTGAAAATTAGAAAAATTACATTTGATTTGGTTTTATTGTTATTTTGTTTGTTTGTCTACATGTGCATGTGTATGTGTGTGTCTATACATTACACAGGGCTCTGCACACTGTCATATGGCCTCCCTCATCAGTACGTGTTTGTAAACCAGTCAATGACCTGGTCTGAAGCCCAGTCATACTGCAGGGAGAATTACGCTGATCTGGCCACAGTAGATAATGAGGAGGACATGAACCGACTCATCGCTGTGGTGAACGGCAGTTTCAACGGCTTAGCCTGGATCGGACTGTACGATGACCTGGTAAACAGCTGGAGATGGTCTTTAGAAGATGATGCCTTCTACGGAGAGGGAGAGAGAGATTATCGGAACTGGAATTTAGCAGAACCCAACAACCAGGCCGGGACTCAGTTTTCTGTGGTTATGGGAGGTTCGGGGTTTTGGGACGATTATTACTACGATATTACTCACAACTTTGTCTGTTACAATGGTAAGAACCATTTCTGCATTAAAATGAACAATTGAAAAGGAAAGATACTTAAAAAAAAATGGTAATACTATGGTTGGAGATGTCGAGACATGCTTCAAGACAGCTTAAATTTTTTTCTCCCTTTGTTTCCTCTAGTTTCAAATAATAACTACATCCTGATAACAGTGTGGAAGGCATTTTTCGAGGCTCAGAGCTACTGCAGAGAGCATTACACAGACCTAGCCAGTGTGAGAAACCAGACAGAGAATGACATAATTAGTCATTTGTTAGGATCGACTGTAGCCAGGATTGGCTTGTACCGAAACAGAACGTGGTCAGACCAGAGCAATTCTGCATACAGGAACTATGCGACGGGTGAACCAGATGGACTGTTTGAACGATGCACAGCTGTGTCGTTCAGTGACTCGGGCAAATGGAGCGATGAAGTTTGTAGTAAAACAATTCCATTTTTCTGCTACAGTGGTGAGTTTCAGTCAGTTCCCCACTGTTTGGATTTTCTTCCTGTTCCAACAGACAGTATTTTCGTAGGCCTGCTTTCACGCAAATATGCCAAAATGCAAACTGGTTTAATGATGTATTCCCGCATATAAATAGTGCACTGAAAACAGACGTGTGATTATTCAAATAACACAAGGTACAGTTTGTGTAAAACACAAAATATTTCACATGTTAATTTCTTAGCTGGTCACAGAGAATTTTGAAAACTAGTGTCCCAAATCATTTTGTTGTTTGATCCTCTTAGATTTTTCTGTGTAGTGTGCAGTGAATGAGTGAACTGTTCCAACACTGTTGGCCTTTGTTTGAAAAACTGTGGGATGCAGAACTGGGGTACTCCCTTTTGGAACTTTCTTTTGTGCTCATAATTTTCTTTGTATGACATCATTTTTTCTTTTCCTCCTTGCAGAAATGAAAACAACGTTTACCCAAGGTGTGTAGGTCGTTTTATGTGATCGTGAAAGATTGTCTGGTGAATCTTTAAAAGGCTCTCACCAACGGCAGTGCAATTTACATTTCCTAGTTTTCCTTGAAATATGAACTATCACATCTCCACTCTTTTGCACGAAATATGCATTCAGTCTCGCACATGCTTACAAAAAGATCAACTGGTATATAATAGGGGTTGCACAGAGTATTCGAGCATACTCGAGCAGTAACATCAATTATCGAGTTTCTACATTAACATCGAGTACTCGTTAATTGAGTGATGCTAGATCTCCAGTTAATGCCCTTGGTAAACAAGAGGAAGGATAGCGACAGCAGAAAAGGGTGAATCAATTTGTTTGCTTTATTGTTGTATTTTACTGTGCAAATTGTCTTTCCCAAGTGTCGTTATGATGAAATAAACGTGCAACGATAGTGAGTATTGGACGGATTTCTCAAGAATGGCTCTAACATCGAGTCTGTCATATAATAGACAAGGCTACAACACTTATGCGCCTAAACAAATTATTGTTGTTAAAAATGGATGCAAGCAAATATTACTAATTTAATTTTTAAATCGGTTAGGCATATTAATGGTGACCAGGTTTCACCGAATTTAAAAAAAAAACCAGACACTTTATCTAAACACATCTAAAAATGCAGATTTTATGTAAAAAGAAAAAAAACACTTTGTTGACTGAACTTTCTATCTTGTGCTACTGTGAAATGTTGGTAACAATAACGTTAAAATATCATCGGTATCTTCCATACAAGTGAGACCAAGTGTTAGGCTATCTTCATATCACATCATTAGTTCTGTGCTTTGCTCTATGTGCTGCGATCAAACCCATTACATTCGCACAGTCTTTTAGCTGATGCAATACACCTCCCGCAGCACATTCCCCCACCAACCCCCCGCACGAGAACTCGAGTTTTTCAGGAAAGGAGTATGCTACTCGCGTTGTACAATTATGCACTCGTGCATCCCCTAGTATATAGTCAAACCTTTTGCTTCTTAAGATTGCTGTCATTTTGAAAACATTTGATTAATGTTTTCTCATTTTCTTTTGCCGTGGTTTGGTAATGCAGAAAAACACTAGGCCGCATATTTAATATTGAGGTTGTGACGTTTTGACGCTATTTGTTTGCCTTCCCCTAGATCATATATTGGGAATCACTGTCAAACTCACCTCTGGGAGAAATCTGACAGAGTCTGAGATTCAAAGCTTGGTTTTACACAGTGTGAGAAACTGTTAACTTACAGATACTTAATTAAACTCTCAACCTACAGATACTTAATTAAACTTAATTTACAGATACTTAATTAAACTGTTAACTTACAGATGCTTAATTAAATTGTTAACTTACAGATAGTTAATTAAACTGTTAATTTACAGATACTTAATTAAACTGTTGACTTACAGATACTTAATTAAGCTGTTAATTTTCAGATACTTAATTGTTTCAGATTGTCCTAATGTACTTGTCTTCACTTACCTCATTGGAAATTTGTTGTTTTATCATGTAGCTTCAGGAGGAACTGGTCCGACGGGGACTTCCAAGCTCCATCAGCTTCCGTCTTAGGCGTATTATGAAGAAGAGTCCCTGAGGCTCAGAGAAACTCCAAAAAAAACCCCAAACGAACAAACACACACACACACACACACCAAACACACACACAAAACAGTCAAAACCAGCCTTACCTCTGCCTCACTGTGGGACTAGAGAGACACAAGCACCTTTATGACATAACCTTTGAGCTAAAGCCTTTGTGAGTCTAAAGGCTACAGCTCTATTAGATTTGACTGAGGGGTTTTTGTGGCTGAAAGATGTCCCAGATGATCCTAAAATATGTCATATCTTTGACAGAGTTGGAAAAATTACATGGAAAAATGGTTATTGTACAGTTAAACAACAATCACACAGCTTAAAAACTGCAAGAATGCACAAGTTCTTCAATATTGTACTGTACATTCAATTGGTTGATCCACTTTTTTTTAAAAGTGTGTGTGGAAATATGTCATATGTGTTTTACGTGAATCTATAAATATACTTTTTGATGATTAGTTTAACATATACTATACTGGCTGCATAATTTATTCATTTAAAACCATCTGTTTTCAGTGACATAAATCACAGATTAGTGAGTTGACTAGTTGTTTTATGAAAGTGACAGTAAAGTAAGCAGTGTACATTTATTTAACAGTATTGGGGCATTTGGACTGGTGAATGTTACGTATAGAAATGTAACGTTACTATTTTATAAAGAAAAGCTACTTTTCATGTAGTGACTACATGAGCACTGACAAAACTGAAAACGTCCAACTAAAACACATGTCATATCACATATCATACACAACATCTCAAAGAGATATTCAGAGAAAGATTCAAGACCTGAAAAACACAAATAAGTAAAAGAAGCATTTTAAAGACAGATTGACATATAAAGCTATTTGTTTACACTGTCTTTTGTTTTTTTCCATGAAAAATGTTTGAAATTCTCTTTTCTACCCAAATGATTCGGATGACTGAACATGAAAAGGCAGTAACATACACGCACGGAACAAATCTGCCCCGACTGGTTTTGCGTCACAGAAATAAATCTGACGCTTTTCATGACTGAATCAGATGACGTACAGATGTAGACAGGGACAAAAGAAGAACGGGAATGTCATTTGGGCAGGACAACGGAGTCAGCGAGACAGAAATATGCTCTTACATCTACTACTTTTCTGAGCAGGTAATATTTACAGATATCTTCATGTATTACATAACTACTTGAAAAAAAATCAAAGAGAGAGACATGTAAGGGAAATATTCATTTTATTAAAGTCAGAGTGATTTTGAGGTTTTGTGGGGGTTTTTTTGTCTTTTCACAGACCCATTGTCTTAAAACAATGTTTCTCTTCCTGCTGATCTCAGGTCAGTTCTATATTTATATTTATACCATGTATACAGTGCACATGTCTGCAAGGGTGTTACAGTACATTATTTTAAATCATATATGTGTAGAAGCCTTGGATTTTGATATTCAGTGTTTGATAGTCAGTATAGTTATTTCACAAATAAATGGACAAAATAGTTTTTTATACAAACTTTCTGACGAGCCATTGCTCTGGCTACTTTCATCTGTCAAATATTTCTATTGTCAAAAGACATTCAAACTATATCTTTTATCTATGATCAGTTCTTGAGATATTCACTTGAAATATTTGTTACTGCAAGGAGTTTATTTTATCTGTTGATGAAGTTAGTCCACAAGGGAAAATCACAGATGAGCAATTTTATACTTTTGGGAAATGTTCACTAACCCTGCTTTCACAATAACAGTTTTAAAAAGAACAAATCCTGACAATCACACCATACTGAGGGGGTACTTATTTCTGAGTGATTGCCTACTTTACTGATTGCTTGTGTAGCTTTAGTCCCTACAGCCCAAATGAGTTGTGTAACTTTAAAGGTAGCTATCCTCAATTGTCCGTTAGTTTTTGAAGTTGTCCCAGCTTTTTGGACAGTCTACTATAATACGCTTGTCTGTACATTACACAGGTCTCTGCACACTGTCATATGGCCTCCCTCGTCAGTACGTGTTTGTAAACCAGTCAATGACCTGGTCTGAAGCCCAGTCATACTGCAGGGAGAATTACGCTGATCTGGCCACAGTAGATAATGAGGAGGACATGAACCGACTCATCGCTGTGGTGAACGGCAGTTTCAACGGCTTAGCCTGGATCGGACTGTACGATGACCTGGTTAACAGCTGGAGATGGTCTTTAGAAGATGATGCCTTTTACGGAGAGGGAGAGAGAGATTATCGGAACTGGGACCCATCGAGCAGTGAGCCGAATAACAGCGGAGGGAAGGAACTTTATGCGGAGATGCGGCCGCTTGGGGTTTGGAATGATCTCCCAGACATAAACATAAATTTTGTTTGCTATAATGGTGAGGACCAAATGGGCTATATAGCCTAACGATTATTGTAAAGAAGTAATGGTTAGAGCAAGTCTTGCCATACCTCAGGGTAATCTCTGAATGTGCTTATTTTATTCTAGCGTCCAATGAAAACTACATCATGGTCAACGAAACCATGGACTGGACGAACGCTCAGAGGTATTGCAGAGCGAATTACACAGACCTGGTCAGTGTGAGGAATCAGACTGAAAACCAAAAAATTCTGAGCGTAACCGGCGGGAGACGTGCGTGGATTGGACTGTACAGAACCAGAACGTGGTCTGACCAGAGCAACTCCACTTACAGAAACTGGAAGACTGGGCAACCAGATAATAGCGGAGGGCACCAGAACTGCACAGCAGTGTCTTTCAGTGACTCGGGGAAATGGAGCGATGAAAGTTGCCTTGACATGCTTCCGTTCTTCTGCTACAAAGGTAAGTTTTAACACTACACATCAGACACATCAGAAAGTATGATTAGACCATCAGATATGTTTTTTCTTTAGTTCCTATGAAATGCAAACTGATCTGTCAGTGACAAACATCACAGTAGCCTATCTGGGAAATTTTTATTTGAAACTTCTTGAAGCCTGTTTTAAATAATAAATGTTGGGAAAATGTGTTTTAGGCCCACTATCTTGTGGGCTATGAGTGGTAAGAAATGTTTTTCTCTTAACTGTGTTATTGACACCAACGGTGTTTGGTCTTCTCAGAGCAGGTGGTGGGACTCCAGGTTAAATTCACGTCTTTGAGGAATCTAACAAGTTCTGAGATTGAAACCATCGTCTTGCAGAAGGCAAGAAACCGTCTTCACATAGATAAAGATTTTAAAATTTTAGTTCAGGTTTTAAATTTCAAATAAAAGCAATTAACTCAATTTAATTCTTTATTCTCTTTAACAGCTCAAAGCCGAAATGGTAAAAAGGGGACTTCCCAGTACGATCAAAATGCAGTTGAGACACATTACCAAGCGTCCCTGAAGAGCAGTGGAAACCCAGGACGTGGTCTATGTAGATGTTTAGCCATACCACCCATTAACTGTATTCTCATTTAATTGTGTCAGCATGATGTTATCCCTGTTTAGATCAAACTGCATATTTGTACTCTGTGTATATAGCCTGTGTATTCTGTGCTAGTATTTTCCTTTGACTTGCTGATGAATTAGCAATCTTTCAGAATGCTAAATGAATCCTCTCCAGCCCTTGCAGTGTTAGTCATCAGCCCAGGCCTTAGTTAGCATTAAAGACAAGTCACACTGTTTGATTTAATTCAGGGCTTTAGCCAGCTGTAGAGATGCCACAGGATTTCTACTTCACGATGCAAGGCCCACTCAAGAGACTCAAATGTAAATGGAATGTCTTCCTGTTTTTTTCTTTTTCCAGAGAGGCGAGGTACTGTTGAAAGAGATGTAGTAGAAACTTAGGTCATAGAATGAGGAAGAAATGGGGAAATCCCTTGATGTTACAGGTTCTCAACAAGTTCAGTGATGAAGTTAAGCTGTGTGTGACTTCAACGACTGTCATTTATTTCAATCTGCTTGATCACCATGTGAAACAAAAGAAAAAAAAAAAGAAAAAAAGTCACAAATGGAAAAGTGCTATGAAAAGTTTTGAATCCTTCAATTACAGAACAATGATCAGGTTCAGCCACCAAAGCGTCTGATAACAATTACTCAGCATACACATTCGTATTCAAAACACCCTAAACAAACAATCTGGAGGGAGCTTTATCCTTTTCAATTATAATCTTCACAGAAGATAGAAGAGGAAATGCTACTGTCTACTTGAAGCTAATGAAGAGCGTCCTGATCTCCTTAGGCAACACAGTGACACTGTAGTCCTTAATCACACCAGTCTCTGGTTCATCTGAAAACACAGACACACACACACACACACACACACAGAGTTTTAAGCACTATGTGATAAGGAAGTAATGATCTTAATTCCAGAAAGTCTGACTTGTAAAGTTCCACATCAAGTTCACTGAATCCAAAACAAACAAGCAAACAACGAGAAAGAAAAAAAAAAACCATAAGTAGCCTGAAGAGTCTTACCTTTCTTCTCCACGACGTCACTGGTCCTCCAGCTCCACCTGTGGAGCTCTGAGATATCCCAGGTTCCCGTGAGGGAACGTTCTTTCACCTCCTTCACTTCCGCCAAACCCTGCAGGAGGTCCTATTTCAGAAAAGACAACAGATTTCAGAGGGATTTAACTACACACGTACATGTCAGCACACGCACTCTTACACCCCCCCCTCTCATATATATATATATGTATATATATATATATATATATATATATATATATATATATATATATATATATGAGAGAGAGACGAGAGAGGGGGAGAGAGAGAGGGGGAGAGAGAGAGAGAGAGAGAGAGACGGGAGAGAGAGAGAGAGAGAGAGAGAAAATCAGTGAGCGGAGGGAATTATGGGGGATTACCTTCAGGTTGATGGTGGTGGGTTTGGACAGAATTGGGTCTTCTCCCTCCTCATACAAGTGCATTATTCTGAGAAGAACCCGGTCAAAATCCGTCTGTGACTCGCCTCCTTTACAACAACACAAAATGCAGGCACTCAATGACTAGCAAGTCGACAAAATATAACTTGACAAAGTTAACATTTCGTATGGTAGGCCATTCAGTGTCTTTTACTTTCAAAGCTCTGAACATGTCATATATATACATACATATATATATATATATATATACACACACACACACACACACACACACACACACACACACATATATATATATATGTGAGCTGGTTTGGAGGGACCAGACCTACCTGAGCCCAGGTTCTGAAGGTGCTGTGTGTGATTGGTGCTGTAGCTCCAGCCTGGTACACTAAGCATCTGTATATGAAGGTTCTGAGGTAAAACCACGGGCTGTACTTTGGGCCCGTTCCATCTCGTTCTGTCTCTCCACGGCTTTTCTGTAAGAGCAGTTACGAATTTCAGTTACATTTACATCAGAATGTTCTCACTCACCCTCAGTGTTACGATCTGGGTCGAAGATTCATTAAACCTTCATTTTATATTCTGTTTTACGTGCTATTTTGTCTGTAATGTTTGTCTCTTACGCGGCCTGTCAATAGGCATGACGACAGGTCTGTGTTGAAGTTCTAGGGCTTCTCTCTGGTACAGAGAGGCTGAGGCTGCTGGTGACCTGATCATCATCCACAGGACGGGGCGAACCACAGATGAGTCGTTTAGAGTCAGGTTATAACCCTGATCCCACTCCTGGTTATTCCACAGCCGCCGATGAAGCATCACCTGACATACACAAACACACACATTCACATAGACAAATAAACAAATACACACACACACACACACACACACACAAACCACATACAAAACGCACACATTCACATACACAAATATAAATAGTTTAAGTGCTGTGTAACCTCTTCAGTTCCTAAAACATAGCTTTTGAAATAAAGGATCCTTTTCAAATCTTTTACAGCGTAAAAATAGAGTCGGGGCAACTGACACATTAAAATAAATTCTCTGTGAAAATCTTAACAATGTACTGTCATGTGTTAAGCTGTCAGTTAAAGCTGGTTAAATACGTAGGACACACACACACCATGGCATTCGTTTGTCACTCTCACCTCTAACTCTCCTTGACTGAGACTGGCCACACCGTGGGCTCTTTCACTGAGGAAGACCAGTCTGCTCCAGTCATCTTCAATATAAGCCGTTCGCACCATCGGGTAGTAGTTCTATATGTACGCACACACACACACACACACACACACACAGAAACCTGTGACTTTAACAGCTGTGGTCAAACCGACTTCGCATGGACCAGCAACAAAATATCATGTTATAATCAAAATCTGAATATAACACATAGTCTACTCTTAAACTCCTTCTCCTGTGTGTTCACTATACAGCACTATTACACTCAGTTGTGAAAACACACAACATTCCGGCTCATAAAATGCGCACAGTTCTGCATATCATCTGTATTTTCTCATTTAAATCAGTCTCACTCGAGAAACGGTGTTGTTAACAAAGGTTTTGTGCATCCTCTTCATCATCTGGTAGCCGTTGTTGTCAGTGAAAAGCGTCCCATTGTTCCTGAGGCTTGTCTTGGTCCTGAACACGGACTCTCTGTTTACCACTAGAGGGCCCACTCTATAGCTCTGCTCTAGCCGTTGACACGGCAACCTGCCTTTGAACCCAACTGGCACTCTGGTTATCACAGAGTATGTGTAGTTTTTATCCTCTTCCTCCCTAAAGAGAAAATAATGACATTCTCAACCTCAAAGACTACATTTCCCAACAGTCATTGTAAGACCAGCTAACAAATCATGTATCTTACACCGTTCATACACGCATTTCATCACACCATGACCGAAATTCTGTTGACAGTGGCACATCTTCAGTTTTAAACATGGGGACAAAAGCTTACTGTCAGGCTTCCTAACTATCATTTTCTGCATTGTTACAATACTTAAGATTACTCATGGCAGGTCTGAACATTATTTTATAAGGCAAACATAACGTGTTTCTGCTGTGCTTGTTCACATGAACTCGCATTAGGGGTTTTAGAGGCTAGTTACAGGGCGCCCCTTGCCTGTTTGTCATAGAAAAGGGCTGAATTATGATCAAAACGAGAGTCTTCTGATCTCAGTCTTAAAGCAAAGTTCACTCCTGACGTAGCTAACTACACATTATAAGCCACATAGAAAAGAATATATAAGCATTGAGAAAACAAGTATTAGTATTCATTAATGTTGTTTTGAGAGGTGCTTGCATATCTGTCTCCTTATTTTTCTTGATTTGTTTGCTATTTCGTCTGAGATATCTTGAATTCCTGACTCGTTTTCAAATTGGGTAGACCGCTACTACACCTGCACATACTACACCAACAAATCTCTGTGCCACACCTACAGTTCACAACAATGGCTGTGGATTTCACAAATTCCTAAAGGCAAATTTTGCCTCTCAGCCTTCATAACTTCATACAGAAGTAGCGTTACTTTCCAAGAAAGTGACAGGGCTGTGAAAACCACAGCCGTGCTCGTCCAAATCAAACAATTAAAACAATGAGGAAGAAACAGAAGTCGGCTGATGGGTTTACCAACCGGTAAAAATGCTGTCTGATTTCAGAGATAAGCTTTCCAGGAACGATCTCCATGGCGACAGAAGAGTACGCAGGTACAGCCGATCCATTGGCGGTGAAGATGTAGTTATCGGAGATGGGCCCTGCGTGAACGTCCCCATTGGCTTTGTATTCCCAGAAGTCCTGACTAACTCTGATTTTCCTGTGACTTTTCCTGGAAAGGAGCAAAAGCCCAAACCGCTTAAATGAAACCCGTGAAGTTTTGTCTCAGAGAAGAATAAGACCAACAAAAGCTAGAGCCAACATATCAAACATTTACATATGTCAGCTGATGGACACCATCCGATTGCTTACAAAAACTGAGGAGAGGTACCTGTCCTTTATACTGTGCAGCATGTTAGTCTCCTGGTCAAAGAGCAGTTTGTAACATTCATTGATAACTGGTAGGAGCATTCTGCCTGTCTTCTTCCACTGCCTGACGTTCTTTCTCTCGAAAGGCACCACCCTGGCCAGGTGGGTCAGACCGCACATGGATCCGACTGTTAAATTTCGGCACTCTGACTGTGGGAACTTTATTAAGTACTTCCTGTACTGGAGTCCGCCCAGTTCCACCATGATGAAGAGGTCGTACGTACTGGAGATCTCTGCTGACGGTTGGATCTGAATGTTGAAAGGACATTGTTTAGAACTCCTGGAGACCCGTTGGTCTCAATGGTATTCTATGAACGAACTGAGAATAAAGAATGCTCTCTCTGAGTTCATTCTAAATGAATTTCAGTTTTACAGTGAGTAATAAAGGAATATATTTATTCATTCATGTGTTTATCTGCGTGTTTGTGTGGTCTTGCAACCTGTGCAGGAACAGCCTGTCCATTGTCGTCGAAAACTGTTGCCACGGGGAACTCTACGGTGACATTGATGTAAGTGGTGATGTTCCAAGCGAGGGGGTTATAAGCAATGATGTTCTGCTCAAAATCCTTCCCCAACTCTGAAATATAAATATGACACATAATTCATAATTCAAATACTCCAACATTTCCTCCATAGCTGATTGCCAATAAACATGTCAAGGTTTAATCGATTTAGTTAAAATGCTCAGTTGGTATACTCACCTGAGTTGTCTGGGTTGTGTCCATAGAGGGTGCCAGAGAGGCTAGAGGGCTGTGGTAACAGAAAAATGGCAGCCAGGAGTTCCTCCACTCCCATCATGCCTTGGGTCAGATGCTCCGTGTACATGTGAGCCACCTTGGGTGACTCAGTTCCTGTGATGGCATCGTGGTGCTGAACCTGGAAGGAGGTTTGAACCCGTCAGTACTTTACAGAATTTCCGCACAAGTGCTATAACAGCGTATATAACTATGTAGTTATATTGTAATAACACTGCTATAAAGGGACAAGTGGATGAGTTCTATTAATTATAAGACAGAAGTAATTGAGAAAGCATTGTCTCAATGAATATGCAATAAATGTTATATGTCATAATGGGCTACATGTGGACTACTGTGATCATACTGGAAAGGTTCAGAGGAAAGCCTATTTACAGTGTAGTGTACAGGACATTAAGGGCCTTCAGAGAGGAAGAGGACAATAAAAGCATGTGTGAAGAAGAAAGGAACAGCAAAGGGTTTGGAAAAAGGCACCTCGGACACAGCCCAGCGGAGGACTTTCAATTTGCCCAAAGCCCACTCCTTTTGGACCGGTCCATCCGGGAAGCTGAGCCGGTACCGAACGAACAAGGCCTCTGCGGCATGGAGAAGGGCGCTGGCTCGTCTCGCCACTCCTTTTAGAATGTTCCGAGAGGCATAGAACCCTGTCCATGCCTGGAACGGTTCTAGAACAGAAGAACTCAAATGAGAATCCTAATCAGAACCGTGTCTGATACGTATGAATCTACCGTCAGAAACAAGCAGTGCTCTGGCACAGCGCAAATATGCGAAACTTCCTAATGCTTGCAAAAATCTGAGTTTGATGAACGCTTAAATCTCTTTCCTTCCTGTATGAATTTGAACAAACAGTATTGTGGTTACTGCCAATTAGGTCAAACTACAAAGGCGGGTTTTCAAGCCACAGATATGGTTCCTGAGAAAATGAATTTTCTCTCTGATTTGAATAAATATGTAACTATGTAATATGAGCGACGTGCACTTGAAAGACAAACTTAGACATTTTCTTCAGATTCCTAAAACTAAAAACTAAAGGTCTGAGAAACTTCAGAAGAGAACAGAAATAATAAAGTCCTAATACAACAACCCGCATGAGAATTCCAAAATCCAGTTGAGGTTAAAGTTGCTTTTCAAAGTCTGTCAAAACCTCAAAAAGAGTTAAATTCTACAGCTGTTAAATATTTGTAACACTTACAGGTGACCACAAAAGTTGAACACGTTTAAAATAAAAACAAAATGTAAAATACACTCAGAATTCCACCTAAACCAACCTGTGGAGTAAGGGAGGAAGTCCTCGCTACCTCGCACTTCCCAGGACAGATTTGATTGGTGGACTGCCTGGAAGTATTCACCGAGCGTAGCATACTGAACAGTCACTCCGAATTTTTCGCTGTTCTGGTTGATGTAGTTCAACAGAACGTCCATGTTCGCAAACTGCACTGACGCGTTGTAGAACTGCTTGTCGCAGCCCTGTGAGGAAAGCAGGCTGTTCAGAACAAACGGAACAAGTGGAATTTTTAATGTTACTGCGGCAACAGAATGAAGTATGTATTTGGGCTCACCCAAGGCCAGAGCAGATGGTTTGTTCTGAACCACTGGGCTCTCTGCTTGATGTTTTCCACCAGCGTCTCTGCGTAGGGCTCCAGCGTATCCGTGGTGACAGGCAGGCTCATGTTCGGGTAAATACCGTCTTTTGGGGGATCTGGAAACAGGGCCACACCATTCCAGTAAAACCCAGACCTGCAGACACAACCATATTTAGTCATTTAGCATATGCTTTTATCCAAAGTGACTTTATCCAAACACAGACCGAACCTATAACCATTAAGGAAGTGTCTGTGATGTAAGTCCTGTTGCTAAGTTCAGTATTAGACCAAGTACAGGGGCAGGAAAAGTTGAAGGAAAGTCAGAGAGCAGACTACAGATAGATACAAGTGAGTCTATAGCCACATCATTTAAAGCTGTTGTGAACCTTCTGACATAATGGAAGGTACTAGGGGTTAGTGAAGTGAAGATCCTCTGTTGAAGTAGGAAGGTGATACTTGGGTTTTGTGCCAATGTGCAGACTACTGGGATGTAAAACAGACAGTGAGAAAGGGGAGGTGAAACACAGGTTACCTGTTGGAGAAGGGGAGGTGGGAAGGAGTGCAGTAGCTATACTGGTCCATAGTGTGAGTAAATATCTCCTCCTTTTCTCTTAGTGAAGGAGAACCTCTCCACACAAACTGCAGCCTCTGCGCACATCATACAACAACAACAACATCCACCAAACACAGGGAATACGTTTTAAAAAAACAGAGAGAGGGAGAGGAGTGAAACACTGTTGCCTGAAATATGTAAGCATAAAACGTCTGGGCTGTTTAAACCATATATCTACCTGATGTAGTGCTTGAGGCTATGACACTAAAACTAAAAGTTTCTGTCATCATAGGAGGACAGTCTACCTTGTTCCTCTGCATGCTGTCTTTGAGGTCGTAGTCAATGCGAGATATGAGGTGAGCATTAAATCCTGCCAAAGCAAACAAGACAGGCGTGGCAGCAGAGGCACCGAACGGGTCCACCTGCCACGAGAACTGAGGTCGGACTCCAAATGTCTCATACAAGAAGCCATGGCCCTCTGCAAGAAAAGAGGAGAAAGATTACAGATTACATTAAGATTACGTTCAGAAAGATTAAACAAATCTATGGCCTTCAGTTGCCTTGACACAGAGAATCAAGCAATTCCTAATTTTTAATTTCTAAAAAATTCTTATTTTTTTCTGTTCTTAATCAGACCGGACAGTAAGATTGAATATATATCATACTTTTCTAATACTGATGCTTTAAAACTGATTTCTGAGTTGGTGATGGGGGTGTAATGTGATGGCTCTGTAATATGGGTTGTGTTCATGATGTGAATAAAGTTGTCATCTCATTCAACAAAAGACTGCCACCCTATCTGTATAACATGGGCAAAACTGTATGGCTGATAGCTTGTTAGCTCATACATACTGCAAGAACAAGCTGTGTAACAGCATGCCTGTGACAAATGTCTACAACATGCCTATGTTGGCATAATGTAAATATGACTGAATCACAGGACCAAAACAGTGCAAATAACCTGTCAACTGAAGTAAGATATCGTCGAGATCTGTCACCGCCTCGTCGTGCATCACTTGACCGCCGATGATGAACTCCAGACGACCCTCCTGCAGCAGCTGTTTTACCTGACAGGGAGAAAATATCGCGTTATCGCAGCTTTGTGCATAGTCTATAACAAATTCACCTACATGTCAATAAACGCAAATGAATTAATACATTCAGGCAGACTGGAGGCAGAGTCCCATTGGACTAGACCAAGAGGACAAAGCTATCCCCAAATGCACAATAACAGTTCTGTCTGAAATAGGTGGGGTTCACTATGTTATTTTATAAAGTCACGGTATAACACCAAAGGACATCAGGCAACATCCCTCACTTCCACTTATAATACAGTGAATCCGCACCTGCTTCTTATGTTGACTTGTAGCCACAGTATCCCACCAAAGGCGAAAGAACTCCTGCTCGACTGCGATAAACTTGCGATGCTTTTCCCTCGAAAGTTCCTCTACGACACTCGTATAAACGTTTCCTGCATACGCGTGCATGCTCTCCTACGGGAAATACATGTTGAAAAAAACTGAGCTCAGCAACGATTTTCATAAATACTGTAGTCGGCTAAGCATCTTAGTTGAAATAAGTACAAGACACCTTACAATACACCAAGTACCTGGATCGTGTACACCCAACCGACATCCATGTGGCTATGAGGAATGACAAACGTCTGAATTTGATTTGTTCCATCTCTCAAAGCAAGGGAGCCTTGCAGTAGTCCCAAAAGCACAAATAAAACTATCTTCATCTCCAGTTAAACGTAACGGCTACAATTTTCTATGCAGAAACGAGACACTTACTTCCCTATTATTGTTTTTACCATCGTGACTGTCACGCTCATACGGAGCAGCAGAAAGTCCAAAAATATAACGCTCGACATGGAGCCACGCCCCCTAACAAATGAACTGTAAAATTTAGTTATTTCACAGTAGTACAGCGATATTTATTGTGAAAGCTAGCTTCAACATTAACTATCACATGCTCCTAAAGTATTCCTTCCAGTGTGACTATTTTCCAAAACAGTAAAGAGTCTGTTTCAGACCTCAAACCTATTTTTTTTCATCGGTGAACTTTACCCCGGAAAGCAACCAACTGTCCTTTCGGAGGTGAATGGCTACATAACAAACATGTCAAGTAACCGAAGGATAACTCTGATATTTGGAGGCTTTGTTGCAGCTGTTGCTGCGACTTTTTATCCCATATTTTTCCATCCTCTAACACATAAAGAAGACTACAGTAAGTCTACGCTATTCATGTCTTTTGAAATCATTTAATAGTTTACCTTAAACTACCATAGGCAGCCAGCTAAGCTGCATAGCATGCTAATGCAGAATGGGAAGAATCCAACTGGTTTCCCCTCGCTCCTCTGATGGTTACTTAGTCATAGATGTTACTTAGCAAGGGAGTACCTGAGAAATGGAGCTGTGACCGCGAAAAACCACGTCGGTCACGTAGGAACGGGCAATGATACAGTACGCGTGTACTTTGTGAGAAGTTTACGAATATTTGAAAAGTCGTGCTCAATTCCTGACTACTAGCGGCGTTACTAAATGACAGGTACGTTACTGTGCTACATAAAAGATGTGGACGCAGGAATTTTTACGCTTTACTTCTCTGTCCTCAGAACAAGTTCAGAAGGTGAACCGAGCTGGAATCAATCAGGCAGATGTCCAGCCAGCCGGTAAGTCTATATATATATATATATATATATATATATATATATTTAAATTGTGAAGCATGGTACAGTCAGTGAAAAGCAGGAATGCTATTGCTAACAATCGACACCTAAAACTACAGAAGTAACAGCATTACATTCAATCAGTGTTACTGACTGGAAATTTTACTGACTCCAGTCTCTGGGACTCGCAAGTCCCCGACTAGCGGCAAGTTTTCGTTTGTCTAACTGAACATGTTTTATCGAACGTCTTTTTTAAAAATTGAAATTCTTTAATTAGTTGAGGTGAGCTGGAGGAAAATGAACCTGTCAAGTGTTGCCCAGCACTGGAAACAGGAAAGAGAGACAGGGCGCTATCAGCAACTGTATAATTATGACAGAGTGTTCTGGAATATTATTCTCCTCTGATAGTATTTCCATTTTCGTAAGTGTATCTATTTTTCAGAATTGTTCACATCTACGAGAGACTCAATACAGTATGTGTAGTTGCCAGAATAAATTGTTTCATTTGGGGATTATTAGGGATGATTGACCATGCATATCTATCACTGAATACTGAAACATTCCCAATATGTTTAATATTTATAATAACTCATACAACTAGTTTACAAAGCAAATCAAGAGAGATTCAGTTTCCCATGGTTTGGCTAAACATCTTGACTGCATGGTTGTTGGCTGTCAATCACAGCGGTGCACTGTGGTATTCACAACTCTGTGTTGCACAAGTAACTGTCTATTCTTACTAATGGGCTGGTCTTTTGTCCAATCCAACAGGTTTAAAGATTTGGTCAGATCCTTTCAAGACCAAGTGATGACTGGTGGCCAAGTGATCGTATTTGGGGAGCAGTGTGACTGAGGAAGGTGATGCTGGGGTGAAGATGCCTCCAGATGAAATGTCTGCGGCCAGTTTTTTCTCCTCTCAGCATTTCAGATTCATCCACTAAGAAGGGCACTTTATATACAGGACTCCTCCCTTTGTGTGTGTGTGCGCGTGTGTGTGTGAATATTTAGATTAACTTGCTTAGACCAACCATGAGACTGCTGTGTGTGTTTGTGTGTGTGTGTATGAGAATGAGAATGAGAGAGAAAGAGGGAGGGAATGAGTGTTAAAGCGCCCGTTTTTTCCAAACTTTACACTATGACTAAAATTTTATTTGAAACACTGTACAGGGCCATAGACATCAGTGGACAACATGATGCACTTGTATGATAAATGAATGCCTGTGATTTTCCTTACAGAATAAAGACTTTGTTTATTTATTGCCTTAAGTTAGCACTTAAGTATACACACTCTGGGATCAGAACTTTGGCGGGTAGTTTGCAGTTAACACCATGAAACTGTGTAGAATAGAATTGTGTGATTGTATGAAAAAAAAACGAACCCTCATATTATGGATGCACAGCTGTTTTGTTGTTTTTTTTTTTCTTACCCAAGGAGACAAACGAGTTTCATAACAGAAAGTGTAAAGTAATGGACTGTACTGCTCTGTGTCCAGATAATAAAATTCATCTTGTACAATGGGAGAAAAAGCAGCTTGCTCTTTTTTGAGGTGTAATAGATTAGACCGTCCACTGGGTGGCGTACTGTATCCATTTTAACATTGGACTCAATGAAAAACAAAGCGTGACTCCTATGGACCATGCTGGTTGGAGCCAGTGTCAGCAGACTCATATGATAGTGGTTCTTCTTTTGAATTTGACTGCTCCTCAAGGACAGTGTAAAACAGAGGACTGAAAGGTGGGATCGTTTAATATGTTTTGTGCCATATGCCCCAAATAAGACAGGTTTTATCCACAACTCAAACATTCAGTACCAAATGAAACAGTCTTATTAAATGAGTATGTTGTGTTTGTTTTATGGAGGCCTCTTCTTCTAATCCAGTAAAAAAAAAAAAAAAAGGCAAGGGTTAATCTAACATGCTCATAGAATCATGAAATGACACAAAGTTTGTTTGTGAAAATTTGCCATTGTAGAATATGTAATTGCTACCATACATTCAGTGCACAAAGTCACATTGGACGGTACTGATACATACATGAGGTTTTCAATGCCCCTCTTCAGTGCTCACACAGGTTAGAGTAACAAGAATGAACAAAGACCAGGCTTTTACAGACGTATGAAGCTGTGCCCAGATCTGTTGCACATGAACATGAGTTCAGTTCAACTCATTTGCTGGGGCACATCAGTAGAGCTTTGATATGAAAGTGCTTTTTCATTGTCCTTATTACGTTTCTTCGCTTGTGTTTTGGCTCTTACAGTAGGAAGAGCCCTTTGGCTCCAAAAGTTGTGAAACCAAATCTTTTCTCTCTGTAACCCAAGAGTCCTGCGCTCTTGTGCTAAAAACCACTGTGCACCGCAAGTCCCTTCACTATGGACACCACCTGCATACAGGTAGAATCTAAGACTCTGCTTTCACAAAAAAAAAAAAAAGAAAGAAAAAACACAGAAACAGGATTCCTTTGTTTGTGCATGCATGTTCCATACTAACCATGAGGATGTAACTCAGAAACCTACACACACTAAACATGTTAAATAGAAATCACCTCTCCAAAGCAACATTGTTTGTGTTAGACAGTTCTCTCATCAGTGTTCTATTGCATTCTATTAATTTTCCACAATATTCCATAGGAGTCTTTGAAATGTCCTTAAAGTTACCCGATGAAATTTTCCAGAAGATGTTTGCGGACATTTGTAAAGAGATGCTCCACTGTGTTTTCACTTGTCGCAAATGCTCACAAATGTTCCAGTCCAAGTCCTTTTGGGCCTTTGAGAGGTCTCTGTGTCTGCAGAAAGTATCTTTGTATATGTGTGTGTGTGTGTGTGTGTGTGTGTGTGTGTGTGTGTGTGCGTGCGCTGCAGGAGAAGAGTGCAGAAGGAGGGAGAGAAATGCAGGGGTTTTTTTTTTTTTCGTTTTTTTTCTGTCCCGCGAGAGAGATGCGGCATATCCAAGGTTTGACATAATATCTCAGTGCTACCACAAAGAGCATATCGCAAAATCTTAACAGAGCTGGCCAGCAGAACAGCTGCCAAACGCAATAAGACTCACCCCCCCCCCCATCCCCCCGCCCCCCATTCCCCCCTGCCTCCCTCCCTCCAGCCCACAGAACTCTCTCCAACATCGCCCCCTGCAACCTCAACCTCACCCCTCCCCAATCAACAATCTCTATTGTTTATCAGATGTTGTTACTGTTGGTCAGTGTTCAACAAAACAAACGAAAAACTTCAGAGTCCCACTTGTAACATGAGCGTTTCCAAAGCAAAAGAGAGAGAGAGAGAGAGCAAGGGAGAGAGAGAGAAAGCGAGAGAGAGAGAGAGAGAGAGAGAGAGAGAGAGAGAGAGAGAGAAAGAGAAAATTCCTCTCATACCTCATTTGGTGTTTTCCAGATTCCTGAAACGACAGGGGCCTCCATCAGAGCGGAGTGACCAAGGGGAAGCTGTAAAAAAGGTCCGGCCGAAGAGAGAGCGAGAGAACGACATTCCTGCCAGACGAGTCACAAAGGGACGCAGGGAGACGAAGGAGAAGAAGAAGAAAAAAAAGCAGCTATTAAAAGAAGAACACAATATGACTTTCTTTGGGACTGCAGTTCGTCCCTTTAGAACCTCTTAGGCCCCAGAGACCTCAGCTGCATTTGTGTGTGTGTGTGTGTGTGTGTGTAGGCCATTGTGTTCGACTTTTCCATAAGCAGTATATTTATATACATAAAAAGAGTCCTATTTTCATCAACTCACCAGTCAGATTAATAAACGTTAAAAAGAAATATTCCTAAACATAATGGAGCTCTTTGTCTACATGACCATATCATTGTGATGTCACAATGTATGTAACGCAATGTTTCATAGCAAATGTTATTTCTGTTGCCGTAGGTGATAATAACTGCTTATGACATTGCTATACACGGTTTATGACAGTATCATACAGCTAAGTAACATACATTGTGAGGACTACTGGCTTTCCTCATTTGCTATACGGGTGTATTGTTACTAATGTGCAAAGTGCACAATGTAGGCTTGTAATCATCACAGTGTAATCATAATTAGGGTGAAGGCTCAATGGTAACTGACACACAGTCCTTAATCTTACAGAGCAGCCAACAGTAGATAAACCAAGAAACTGAGAAGACAGAGAAACTGAGGAGGAATGACAAATACACCAGACTAAAACAACACACAGTCAGACACAGTCAGATACACCAGACAGTCTAGGGAACAGAGAGATAGAGAGAGAGAGAGAGAGAAAGAGAGAGAGAGAGAGAGAGAGAGAGAGAATACAAGAAAAGGAAAAAAGCAGAAAGTTGATATGTGCTTTGGGACGGCGTTCAAGAGACAACAGCAACACGAGCGCAAAGGGACTTAACGAAGGAGCGCTGCCAGAGAAGCCGTCTCTTTAATTAAAGACAGAGAAAGCTTGGCACTCCTTTTCTGGGGCTTTAATTGAGATTGCTTTAGCAGCTGGAGTTAGGGTTGGAGAGAAAGTGTTTTGGGCTATGTTTTTTTTTTTTTTTTGGTCCTTTTCTTTCAAAAGATTAAAATGGAAAAAATGGGCCATGAATCTCTGTTCATGTCAACAATAGTTAAATTTACTTGTTTGTTGGATGTAACTCCCTGTATACAGACAGACAGACAGACTCTCTCTCTCTCTTTCTCTCTCTCTCTCTCTCTCTCTCTCTCTCTCTCTCACATGCACACACACACACACACACACACACACACATACATGTGCATGCATATGGTTCATGTCCATGGTGAAAACCCGCCACCCTCAGAAACAATGCATTGTAGCAATGGCATACTTGGGTTACCAAGCTGGAGGAACCCTGTGGAAAGAGATAGCAGAAGTATTTCACCATGTCTGGAAAAATACACAATCTCCCAAATCTTCCAACCCATGACAGTTCTGCCTGGGCCAAGCAATTGTTCCTGACTTTCTCAGGGAGAGAGAGAGTGAGTGAGAGAGAGAGAGAGAGTGAGAGAGAGAGAGAGAGAAAGAGAGAGAGAAAGAGAGAAAGAGAAAACATCTTCTGAAGGAAAAAAGATGAATCACTGAATCATAAAGAGTTGCTAACTGGAGCACTAATGCCATGGGGTGTGTGTGTGTGTGTGTGTGTGTGTGTGTGTGTGCAGAACCATTTCAGAGACGTGCAGTGTGACTTGCGGTGGAACACGGCTTGCATCTCCCTCCGTCTCAAATTATGCAGGGGCATTTCCTCCGTGTTTACTGATTTTATTTATGTTTTTATTTTGGCAGATGGTTAATCAAAGCCACATGTGTGAGTCACTCTGTCTATATTTACCCTTTCTTTATCCTCCTCATCAGCTCTCTTTATTTGAAAAGAGGACAGAAAGAAAGAAAGAAAGAAAGAAAGAAAGAAAGAAAGAAAGAAAGAAAGAAAGAAAGAAAAGAGGTTGAGCATGATAAAGCACTCACTAGGCACTAGAAGGACAGGAACTAGCGAGAGACGGATAGCGAGAGAGAGAAAGAGGCTTCAGCAGGTGTGTGTGTCTCTCACCCCCCCCCCCCCACCCCCCACCCCCATCTCACAGCAAATGTTTCCCCAAGATGACCTGTCGCTAATGGAGGTTGGCGAGGACACATTTGGACAAGAAGTTGAATGTCCTTTCTCCTCAAACTCATTCCCCTTGTGACCTCACACGGAAGTCCTGGATGAGCGGAGTCTTCACTGTACCCAGTGGTCGGATTATAATTTATTCTGTCTGTGTGTTAGTAGTGTGGTGATTTTACAACTCCTCATTGTCCTGTCAGAATGCAACAGTGGCATGCTCTCTCCCCACTGAACATGTTAATTGACCAACAGTTGTGTGGAAAAGGCCTCACATCACTGGATTTCATCATAAACCAGACCGAAAGGGTTGTACTATCACACAAACGAGTTGTCGGTGAAAAGTTAACCATGCATTTATTGCGTATACCCTGTTGGAATTCGATTAGCTGTTGCCAAGCTACAGTAGCGTAAATCAAATACGCTCTAGCTAAGAGAATAAGTGGTTAGCGCGTCAGTTCCTGTCAGGTTTGA